>NC_026157.1:959028-1003506 GCF_000512975.1 Sesamum indicum
CCTAAAATATCTTCTAATACTTACATATCATGCATTCTGAAACTTGGACAATCTAGCGAAGCAGCAGAGCCCAGAATTTTGTGACAAGGTGCTTCTGTACATCTAGACATCTTCTGAGATTTTATCTAATTACACCACAGCTCTTATCATTTGCAAAATTACAAGTACGTTTCTTAAAGGGTTGTCGATCTAATTTATCTCAAATAGTGTATTTGTAAAATTTTATCTCAAAATAGAAAAATTATACTTGTAATTATGATTGTAACTTCAGATACGTATTTATAATTTTGTAAAGAATAAGAAATTTTATATATTTAAAACTAATTTTGAAGGATGTCGATGTAATGTCGCCTAATCTATATCCAGAAAGACCCTTGCAGCACTTCCAACTTGTGCTATTTAACTTAATCCACGATCCACCTAGATACAAGAGAATGATTTTACATGGCAAGATAGATGAGTATGCGCCCCCATCCTAAGATTTCCATATCTAAACTAAATACATTAGCATAGCAGGATTCACCTAAATTAAGGACCTCGTCTTGTTTTTCTCCAAACATCCACCAACCTAAGTTATCATTTTTTGCTTCTGTCGAAACTCCTACTGCTGTTCTCTATTGCTGAAGCAGCAGCTATTTCCATCATCCTTTCATAGTCAATCTCAGTGGATTTGTACTTCAGCTTGATTCCATTTTGCATCCATGACTTTACACAAAGCAGAGCTTGTGTATCAGATTGGGGCGTAGAGAACCTCTGTCTATCAATTTCATCTCCCTTGATACAGAATATGTCTTCAGGCATCACAGATGTTGATTGCACAGCCAAGAAATCTCGAGCCATCAAAGATAACCGTGGATATCTTGAGCTGTTTACCTTCCACCAATCCAGAACATCTGTTGGCATTGGAACGGGTGGCTCAGATAAATATTGGGTAAGCTCATCAGTAGCAGAGTTCATGCTCGCCCTTCTTTTCTTACGAGCAATTTCTTCTGCAAAAGAAGCACTTCCTTGGTCTTCCAGCTCTTGAGTGCTGTATGTGTTGGCCATAGATGAAAAATAGCTGGTAGAATAATTTCTAATGAAATGATTTCTTGCCTCCTCTAGATAGCGCTCTAAGTTAAGATATTCAGGAATGAGTTCAACTTTAATCCGTGGATCAAGAATTGCAGTCATGTAGGTGAATGCATTGCAAACCTGATCGCTGTAATTTTGAGCTTTGATATACATGTCTTCAGCAGCACTCTTGAGCCAGTCTGGGGTTTGCCTTGAATCTTTGCAGGCGGAAATTGTCTCAGAAATATGATCCATGAAGAAGAGAACCATTCCAATGGTGAGTAATTTATTTGTACATATGTTGTTAATGGTCTTATAGAAGGGCTCAAGGTATTTATGCATAATATTAACAACATTTTTCTCAGCAGAGTTGAGCAGCAATCTACTACCAAGTTGTTCTTCATACTTCCTTATCACAGTTTCCATCGATTTACCAGCCTGCAAAAGAAATATATCCCTTAATTAGAAATAATCCTCAAAAAGTTTTCTTTTGTATATGATATTCCACTCTGTTTTACTTTTGGAGTTGTCATTTGGGTCCCCCACCCAACAAATCCCAGATGTGAACATTAAGGTCTAAGGGACCATAAATTCTAGAAACTTGGGTCATAGTCGTTAAAGGCTCATGGTGCAAAGGTGCCCTGAAGTTTTTGATATACATGTCAGAAAATACAACAGTTTTATTACTTGACCAACCTTCAGCACGCGAGCCCTTTCTGTTCCTTTTTTCTTCTTCTTTTCTGTTTTTCTTTTAATTTAAGTAAAAAATAAGTTAAAGGCTGGGCTTGAGCAAGTCTAGCCTCATTTCAAGCTAGGCGAAGCCCAGCGCTTTCACCTGGCGCCATAGGAAAAAGTGCACTGTGGTGCGCCATTTCTGTGCCAGGAGCAAGCCCAGCGCCATTTTATAAAAATGGGGCTGGGCTTGCGCCATGGCGGACCTTTTACAACTATGGGAGCCTAAAGGATTACATATTCAACATGTATGTGTAACTGAAAGCAGGTCATAAAAACCTGAATCTGTAGTCAGCCAAAGATTATAACACCAATTATGAAAGCACCAAATATAAATCATTTGAGTTTAGCACATGCAACATCCAAACAGGTTCTAGACTTAAAAGGCCTAAAGGAGACCAACAAAAGTAAAATGCAGCAAGCCACTTCTGTAGCTTTTGGCACACCAATAGCATAAATCTCACCGAGGTCATCCAGCAGGCTTAGTCTAAAAGTGAGAATCATCAGTCACTTCTAAATAAGTAAACATTGATTTCAATATAAGACTTTAAATCAAACATTTTGGAATGCAAAGAACATCAGAATGGACTATGAGTAAACTCAAAAATATATATAAGGCATCATGCTTATTCTCAGGTTATCCAACTTAATGAGGAAATGAGCTAAATCTTCATTGAGTTAGAAGGGATGAGAGCATCTTCATTGAGTTAGAAGGGATGAGAGCATTATACCTTGCATGCAATATCAAGCATCTGGTAGCTCCCACTCCACCGTGCTGAGGCATCAAGTGGGAACTTCCAGTTCCCCTCTTGGTATGCTGTGGTAAATTGCACAAAATCATCAGAGATCTCCAAAGACGAATTCAGTTCCAGCACGAACTCCCTGATCTTTAAGATCACTGCTTTTGTAGTTCTTAACCCATCATTTATGATTGCATTCAGTGTGTGAGCAGCGCAGGGAATATAGCAAAATGCAGCCATTTTCTGACTATCCATATCACCTTTCAGTGTATGGCATGCGTGCAAGGCATTTGGACTATTATCATGAGTACAAGAGAGAATTTTAGTCTCAAGATTGTACAGCCTGAGGACTTTCAATAGAGCATAATAGATTTCAGACCCCCCACAAGGGCTTGGAATGTGACAAATATCAAGAAGAACTTTCTGGAAGGACCAGTTTTCATCAATCCACTGACATGTAACACTCATGTACAGGATTTGTTCATAAGAAGTCCAAAAATCAAGAGTGACAGAAACCTTGGAACAAACCTGCTCCACAATCAGTCTCACAGATTCCTGCATGCTTCTGAAGACTTCAAGGACCACTGTTTGGAATTTTTTCCCACTCCAAAGCTCAGCTGATGGATTGAGGAACTTAAATGCATTTATTAACCATTTTTCTGCCAAAGTAGAAGTCGGAAGTGATGCTACAAGGAGCCACTTGATTAGCACCCAATTCAAGTGATCAAGTTCAATTACAGGCACCTTTACTTGAGCTTGAGGTTTCTTAGCAACTGTCACGGGCTGTGGAGTGGGACTGCTGGAAGAATCCCCTATCTTATCATATCCTGGATGTCGATTACTCAGATGTCTCCCCAAATTGCCTTCAATAAATGATGGAAGATTGTCATTAACTAGGCACAGCTTCCCGTAAAAGAAAATTAACAATTTTTTCAGCTAAATTAATGCTCCAATTGTAAATCAAGATGTATGTCCAGGTTGTTTGGATCATAAGCATGATGTAACTAGCCATAACTTGGAAATTCTTGTAACTTAAGTGTAAGTCTGAACACCAGGGCGAACTTTCTATTACTAACTATCAAAATCCGTCCTACAGTGGACATACTCGAAATGCATTTGGATTACTCAATGAAATATTGAAATACTTGAACAAAAAGGGGAGAAAAAGAAAAGGAAAATAACCGGTAGCAGTGGCAATAGAATAGCTTTGTCCACAAAATTTGCACTTCCGACTCTTCCCATCCACAGCTGTTTCAAAATATTTGAGATATACTGAAGTCATGGTCTTTTTCCTGGGTTTAGCAGTAAGAATAGTACTTCCCTTCTCTACAGAGCCCAACCCAATATCTACTGGCTCTATATGGGGGATACTTGCTCCACCCATTACGGTGGCAGACTTGGGATCCATATCCACTACAAACAAGAGAGAAAATAATATCATCAGTCAGATAAAGGATAAAAGGATAACCATTAGTTGAGAACAAAATTTATACACTGCTAGGAATCTTAATGAACACTTGGAATCATCCTTCCACTCCATTGTAGTGAGGTTGATTTTTAAAGACTCAAATCCTGCCTAAGACTACATACATGTGATTTCATTTCAGCCTCTTCCTCAAGGATTACTACTGAAACAAATTCCACCAGGATTTTTATCGACTGCACCTAAAAGCCTCAATTTGCCTAAACCATCTCAAATGATTCCATCACCAGTCTTTCTCAGATTGTATCACCTTTTTCTTATATTTTTTTCATCATCCTTCTCACATTAACATAACTATCTTAACATGCTAGTCTGAGATGCACACAATATAATGCTTTCAAATTCAAAAAACTAGTTTAAATTTCAAAGATATATTGCAATCCAAACTCAATTGCCGAAAAGTGAGTACCAGAAAATAATCTTGTGGACTTGATCAACTTTCAGGAACAGCTTCAGTATTAAACAAAATTTAACAGGATGGAATTCTGTAAAGTCAATCAATCATAAAAGCTTGCAAACTACTAAGTTATTCAACCATCTTAAGTTCATCTCAAACCATCGAGATTTTATTATGCATTTAAACCACATAAACCTGCCAGAACATATATCTGGAATTACATCACAACATGCAAAATTTGTTTCAGCATTGCACTTGAAGGATCTAATCTATTTTGGCCACCTTCAGGTATGTTTCCCAGATAGCTTTTACATTGACTTATATATCAGGTTCATCTGCTCTGAGCATAAATTTTGATTGGATAACAAACAAGAAAAGCAAGTGTTTAAAGTGATCTGATGCAAATTTAGGTATCCAATGAGATTTGACTATGATAACAGGAAAAAAGTTTCCAGACCTACCTCAAACAATCAGTTTCATTCTTGTATAAATAGTATGTCTAACTTTGAATTTATGCAACCTCTTTTGAGAATGAAACTGCAAAGAATTAGTCTAATTCTTGTATAATAGTATCTACCCTTCCGGAACAAAAATAGCAGCAGCAACATCTGAGTCTTTTGAGAATGAAAACTTGTCTTTCCTAAATCAGCCAAATTAAAAAGTTCTATTACTTGTTTATTAGATCATTTAACTATTTGATTTAAATTGATTGGATACTCGCATTGTTATATCTCTCTATTCAGGAGCAATTTGTAAAATTGGGTTAACAAAGTCAAGCTTAAGCTTTAATGATGCACATAATCACATTTAGCATTTCCAGAAAACCACTTTATTTGCAACTTAAGTTTTTTCTGAACTTGCCTGTGTAGCTTTTTTCAGAAAGCATAGAGAAAGGACAGCAGTGAATACTAGCATACTAGCAAAATTTCTTGAGAATACACCCTGGTCCTACATTTAGGTTGTCAAGGTCTGAGCCAAACTCGCTGATTGATTCTCCTACTAACTTCTTAATTGAATTATCAGATTTTCATCTGTCAAATAATCTCCTTCATATTCACTCTCCTTTGTTAAAACAAAGGGAAAAATCTTCTAAAATTTGCATACCTCCACCATGATTAAACATGTCCAAGCTGCAACAGCTGAAAATTTACTTGATTTCCAGGAGCTATAACTTTTTTATTTATAACAACATATACCTGAGCTTTTAGCTTAATTAACAATATCTCAAAAAATATTTCAAAAATAGTGTTACCCGATAGTACTTTGTCAAGGGCCGAATATGCAAGTTTCAGAAAGCCGGAAAAATATATGAGAACATAAAGCAAAGATAAGGCAGAAAACTACTGCTTCTCATCCAAATTGTTTGTAAGCATGGTAAATTTGAAGTACACAGATGCTCTCTGATGGTAAAAAATATCAAGGCAAGGTAGAAGGCTATCCAGTCATTGCTGACCGTTCTTGAATATATTACTAAAAGAATTTCCTTAAAAAAGAAACAATAAATTGAAAAAAATCAAGGCACTGGCACTTATTTGATAGCAGTGACAAAGAAGATCAGTAGTCATCAGAACAAGAGCAAGAGCCAAATGAAATCTCATACTTTGCTAATCAATCTAAACTAGAAAACAAAACTAGTCCAAACACAAAGTAACAAGCAGAAGAAGAACAGTAGAAAGGAGCCAACCATTCAAGAGGTAATAAAAGCCACAGAACAAAATATAACCCCGAGTGGCATTAGTAAACAAGAAGTAATCCGACAACGTTCATCCCATTACAGCATTGACAATAAAACAACAATAACTGCAAACCTTTTAAGGACTGATTACTATATGAATTATTAACACCCCAATCCATCACATTGGCAGCTGCAGCTATTCCGCCCACTGTTGTTGTCTGCTTTACAATCAAACCCAGATGTCAATTCAGACAACCACAACAACAACTTGAAATTCAGGCATTTAAATTCATACTGAGATAAACAGAGACTGATTGCCACCGAAAACTCATGCACTGGCTGCTCAGATCAAGAGACTTGGATAGGGTCAACTTTGTTGGGTTAGTTGTTATTCGATAACTGAAGAGGGAAATACGAAAAACAGATAGAAAGCAGGTACCCACAAATCCAACATTCAAGTGGATCTTTCCGGTAATAGTAGAAGAATCAAACAACTAAGTGTTGTGTATATGTGACAAAAGAACAGGAGAGAGAGAGAGAGAGAGAGAGAGAGAGAGAGAGAGAGAGAGAAATGGAGGGAAAGGAAGAAGGATGAAGAAAGAGGGGAAAGGTTTTGAAGTTTGATGAGAAGAGTCGGAGCTGAGATTATAGAGTGAGCCAGATCTGAGCCGCCGAAGGAAATTCTTGAGACCGAAAACCAAACAGCCAAACAGCAACGAGGGAATTGGGGAGGGGTACAGAGTGTCGTAGCTGTTTCTCTACTTTGTAGAGCCGTCAGCCACGCCTACACCTCGTTTCTTATTTTACCTTTTTCTTTTTAATTAAGACTAAACTCCGTATTTTTTTTAAATACATAAAAATATCTGTATGTATTAGAAATACGTTAAAAACTCTTTTGGTATTTTAATAAATTTAGTACAAAACTCCCTCTTTCATTAGAAATTAACAGAATATTGGGTGCACACGTCTGAAGTGCGTTTAGACTTGTTGTCTTTTGTTATTTAATATTTTTTATTATTAATTGATTAAAATGCTTGTATCTAAAATTACTATGATCCAATTGACTTTTTCTTAAATTTTCTGTTTTTGCATTTTTCTCTTTTCTAAAAATATAATTTCTTTTATTCTTAAATATATTTATATTAAGTGCCAAAATTTCAAAAAAAATAAAAAAAAATTGCATAATAAAGATTAGTATACTAAATTTTATTTTTTAAATTTAGATATCTACATGAATATAAATATTAAGCAATTACGATAATTATAATTTAAATTAATTTAAATACAATAATTAATATAATTATTTAAAATTATTCTTACTGAACTAAAATATATATTTAATTAATATAATTAAGTTAATTAAAAAAAAATGGAGACGACGACAATGACCGCCACCCCAGTGCATAAGGGTGATGGCATCATGCACGATGGCGACGCCGTCACCCTTTTTTTTATCTGGACAAAGTTGCCGTCGCCAAATTTGGGGGCGATGGCAAAGGGGCTCGTCGTTCCCCCATTTGCGGCAGGGGCAAGGGTGGCGCATGGGATGACGAGATAGGAGGCGGCAGGGGTGCGGGTATGAAGCTATCCGAGTAAAGAGATCAATGTGTGTCATTTGAAGGATTCACTACCTTACCTTGGTGTCTGTTACGCAAGGGCTCGATAATATTGAACTCAATTACACAAAGCCCACCCACTCACATACTCCATCTACCTCCCATTTTATACCAAATTCTGCACAAGACACTGCCGAGCCAGAAAACCCTATTGCGGACACTTTGGCTAATGAATCAGATGCAGCTTCCGAACCGGATGAAGTGGATTATTCAATTCCACCGGATGATGGAATACAAGATATTGACATAAATGTTGTGGCCGAAAATTTTGCACAAGGTACATCAACATCCTCTCAACCGGTTACGCCACATCGAACTACTCAGCAAATATTTTACCGCTCCATACTATTTTTCGAACAAACATTCCCGGAGGTACCAGTGGATTCTATTAATGTACCGAACTTAAGATATGCAAAATTTTATGACAAAAACGAAGGCAGACTTGATGTGGGAATGCTTTTCAAAAATAAAAAAGTTTTAATCGAGGCGGTGAAAGATCACTCAATACGATATGCCCGACGCGAGTATTGGGTAGCTGAGAGTTCAAGGCCAAGTGGAAAGTATTGTGTAAGCATAGCACCGAAGGTATATATATATATTTTTGTCGTATATGTATAAACATACAAAATTATTCGATTGATTCGTGTTCATTTTTTTCAGATATGTGGTGTAAATGGGAGCTGCTAGGCATTTTCAAACAAAAAATGAGAAGGTGGACAATAACAAAATATGGAGGGGACCATACATGTATATTGAATCAAATGTCCCTCGAACACGGTAATTTAGATAGGGTTTATGTTGCGTTTTTACTGTTAGGACATGTAAAATGCAACCCGTCATATGGAATAAAGCATGTCATCCAGACTGTGAAAGATCATACCGGATACGATATACCATATCAAAAGGCATGATACAGTTTGAAGATGGCACGTGAGATGGTTTATGGCACATGGGAGAGCTCCGTTTAAAAGCTACCCAAATACTTGGGAGCTCTCCAAAATATAATCCAGGAACGATTGTTGATTGGCAACACAAAGCCCGCGACACATCAATCGGTGCATATATGATAGGGTACGTATTTTGGGCTTTCAAGCCGTGTATTGAAGGGTTCCAACACTGTCGCAACCTTATCAGTGTAGATGGGACCCATCTATACACAAACTATAAGCACAAGATGTTGATTGCTGCTGCCATGGATGGAAATCAATAGGTACTCCCTCTTGCTTTTGCAATTGTCGATGAAGAATCACATTTATCTTGGAAGTGGTTTCTTAGACAATTGAGCAGACACATTATACGGGGGCGACGGGCTATCTGCCTTATTTCTGACCGCCATACTGGTATCACAAGAGCTATACGTGAATGTCCGAATTTCGTGCCACCTAACGGCGTGCACCGATATTGCTTGCGACATGTGTGTTCCAATTTCAACAGTAAACACAAAAATATTGTGTTGAAGGATCTTTGTTGGAAAGCTGGCTTTGAATATCAGATCAGAAAATTCAATCGCATTATGGAGGAGATAAAGAGCCAGAAACTAGAGGCGTTTCAGTGGTTAGATAGGATCGGCAAGGAAAAATGGACAGCATCACATGATGGTGGATGGCGATGCGGAATTCTGACAACAAATATGTCGGAATGCGTAAACGAAGTATTGAAAGGCGCTCGCCGCCTACCGTTGATAGCAATTGCTGAGATGACGTTTCAGCGAAGTGTCCATTATTTCCGTGAGAGGTTAGCGAGAAGTTCTGTAATGTTGGCCAAACAACCAACTGTGGACGGATTTTGCACATAAGATATTCACACATTGGCATCAAAATTCTATTGAACATACCATCACCAAATACCATTAGTTCCAACAGTCCACATCGGTTGTTACAAGACGTCACAGTGGACATGGAGTCAAACCCATATTGTCAAAATTGCGAACCGAGAATGTTTTTGCGGCAAATGGACTCAATTTGGTATTCCTTGCAGTCACGCTCAAAAGGTATGCGCTGCATACATGATTAATGTTGTATCAATGGTGTAGGATTATTACGATATAATGGCTTATAAGAATACATATTCTAAGTCATTTGAACCTGTGCATTCTGAAGATTATTGGGATGTACCGGGATTTGAGTTGGTCCACGATCCTACTATTCGCATCTCTTCGCGCCCTGGTCGAAATCAAACAACACGTATTCACAACGAGATGGATTGGGCACAAACGTGTGCATGACAACAAGCCCAACAAAGAAATTTTTCAACACAATCAGATGTGCCAGTACCGGGTTGCCAGGATTAATTGTATACTTTTTGTATTTTTTACAATTATACAAAAATGTACACTTTTATATTTATACATTTTTTATAATTTTTTACAATTGTACAAAATAAATAACTATTACATTTGTACCCTTAATTGTAATTTTTTAAATTAATTCAATGTTAATTTTAGAATTTTTTGAATTTTAATATGTTGTTAAAAATTAATTATATATAAATTAAATTATACAAATTTATTTAAATGAAAAAAAAGAAAAATAGCCAAGTCGGGATTTTGAATCCCGACTTGCGATTTTCTCCATACGGTTTTTTTTTTTTATTGATGAGTCGCGATTTCAAATCGCGATTCGTCATGTTTATATTATATAATTTAAAAAAATTATAATAATATAATTTTTTTAATAATAAATTAATAAATAACTCAAGTGGTACCTATCTTCCACCTTTTTTTTCGGCTTGTTGACAACATCCACCTAAGCTAAATGGGCAAAATGTGTATCTTACATGCTTGGAACTTGGCTGCTTACAGACAAATGTGGGCCCTCACGTCGTAGATCGATTGAGTGTGTTGTTAGATTATTTGCGCTCATATTTATTTTTGAAAAAAATGGAGGCATTAAATCTATTAAATTATCAATAATATATTACTATAAATAACTATTTCTTTTTCACATAAATTATTATAATTTATTAGAATTTGAAAAATAAAATAAAATTCTTATTAAATAATTAAATAAGCGCTCATATATAGGTGCACGTTCAGTTGAAAAGAAAAAAGAAAATGAAAAGCCAATTTGTCAAAAGATTTGATCCCTATTTAAGCGGGTAAAATTCATTTTAATCCCTGACTTCTAATTTTAATTCCAAAATAGTCTCTATCTTTTCAATTCACTTTAAATTAGTCCCTCCAATAAGTGACCTTCCTATATTATCCTTATGCAACTCTTCCTTTTCTTTTTTTCTTTTTACATAAAATCATGCATTAACTTTTTGTTTTTTTAATTACAATTTGGCCCTTCTATTTTTAAACTTAGAAAAATATAACCATTATAATTAAAATAATTTATTGTTGGCCCTCAAATAATGACTTGTCTAATGATATATTAATATAACTATTTTGAATTTAATGAACTTATTGAAATTTTCAAATAAAAAAATTAAATAAATAAGTTGGAGAAAATAATTTGAATAAAAAATAGAGCAAAAATATTAAACAAAACTTTTAAAATTAGAGCATAAATTAAGAAAATAAATATGTCAGCTAAAATATTGAAGAATATGGTATATAAAACTCCTTAGTTCATTTAGGTGTTCTTTTATATGAAAAATTTCAGAAGTTCAATAAATTCGTAACAATTATGTTGATATGCCGTTAATCAAATAATTATATGCACTTTTATATAATTGAATATCATAATTTTGTTGTCTTTATTTTTTTGTTCATCTTTTATTTTATAAAATTATTTTATTTATTGTGTTTTTCTTTTTTCTCAATTTCTATTTCTCTTTTTCTTCTCCCACTCTTTTTTTTTAATAATTTTTCATAACTTTCTTCTAATTTTTAATATTTTTTATTTATCCAATTAACATATATATTTCTAAAAAAAAATAGAAGTAAATATACACAAACATCTGAATAAACGTTTAATGATAAATTTTTCAATTAAAATGATTAATATTTTCTAGCTAATGTATAAGGGACCAAATTGCAATAAGAAAATGGAAAGTGAAGCACTAAAATAATTTTTTGTAAAAAAAAAAAAGTTTGATAGGGGTAATATGAAAAAAATTAACTGATGAAGGGATTAATTTGAAGTTGGTTGAAAAGATAGGGACTATTTTGAAGTTAAAATCAAATGTGGGGGGCCAAAAATGAATTTTAACCTAGTTTAAGCCCACTAGCCCCGAGTCTTTCGTCCTTCGTCCACAGTGCACACTCCTCCCTTCAAAAACCCCACCATCAAATTTCGAATTCCCCCGCTCACTCTACCGAAAACAAGATAACGAAGTAGAAGAAGAAGACGCACTCTGCAATCATGTACGGAGGAGGTGAGCAAAGCTGATAATTTCCCTGGTTTCTGTGTATATTTGTATACTGTTGTTGGGTTTTTTATACATGTACTTCGGCACCATTTACTGCTACTGTTCTTTGTTACAGATGAAGTGTCGGCGATAGTGGTGGACTTGGGTTCGCATACCTGCAAAGCTGGTTACGCCGGAGAAGATGCGCCTAAAGCTGTTTTTCCTTCTGTGAGCCAACCTAACCTGTAGCTCTGTTTTTTCTATCTTTTTCCAAGAGCATCTCCTGATTCCTTTTCTTTTAATTTAAGTTTTTGTGTTTTGCTTGCGGTGTAGCTAGTTCTCGGGTGTGATCCTGGAGGTTCTTGGTTGTGGTTTCAAGGTAGCAATTGCATGCACTTATGCATGAGTTCCTGTTTAAGAAATTACAATGGTCGCCAGAAGACTAGGGTTTCGAGTAGGTTAGATAATGCTTCTAGTTTGTAGAAAGTCTTGAAGTTGAAGCCATGGTTGGGGGGGCGGGGGGGCTAGTTTGAAGAAAGTCTTGAAGTTGAAGCAAGGGTTGGGGGGGCGGGGGGGAATAAGGAAAAGGGGACATAAGATGATGTTGAACAACAAATGATAAGCTTGCTCTAATTTGGAGTTTTTAATTGGTTAAATGTTTCACACTTTAGGTTTATCTAGGTTCACTGTTGCGACTAAACATGCACATCTTTATTAGAAGTTGGGTGAAAACAATGAAACTTGAAATGAAGATAGAATAAAGAGAGATAACATTGGTGAAGAAATTCTGGTTTCTCAGAGGTCACTCCTTCCGCTCATGGGTGCCTGAAGAATTTGAATTTGGACCACTGGCACTTTGATTTTATACTCGGTAGTTTTATCATGAAATCTTACTGCTTTGGGTGGGTTCACACTTTTGGGGGATATAAGGTCTGACAAAATGGTGCATGTTTATCTCAAATAGTACCAACTACCAACCAAGTAATGAGTTACTGAAAGTTGAATAGCTTTTAGATTCTCCAACAAAGCAAATTTTGTACAAAAAATTGTTGTTTACAAGAAAGTTGGTGCTTGACTGGATTGTGAGAATACTTGCTCTCACATGAGCAGTATTACTCATGAGCGAATGATTGTAGACAAGTCAATTATGAAAGAGTGAAATAAGCCCAAGAGGGTCTCACTGCTTTGGCTTACACGAGGTCATGTGGCTCATGCCTTTTCAAGGCGTAAATGTCGTGTCACGGTTGATCTTTGTGCTCAAAGTAGCTAGAAATTGTTTTTCTGTTCTAATCATGGGTAGCATGAAGAAAGATCTTGACTACAATTTGACTACTTGCAACTTTATCGAAGACAGTTAAGAGGAATTTGGATGTAACTATTGCATGACTGCATGAGTGAATTGTACACTCCAGTGGAGTACTATGACCTACTTTACTGTAACTCTCTGGTATGAGTATGCCTTTCTGGATAATGTGAAGTTGTGATTTGAAGCATCTCCTTGGCATGTGGAGCTGGAAAGAAGTTTTCTGGCGATCTCTGATGTAGGCGCTCAATTACTCAGTGGAATTTTGACTCAAGTCATCAGCATCCTCTGACTGCATGCATAAACTGTGTAATATTTGTGGAATCAATTAGGGTAATCACATTTCAGGATACATTTATTACACTGATGAGAATGTTCCTCTGGTTGAGTGAATTATGATATGAACTCATTTCTTGCAGACACTGATTCTATAGTAGCAAGAAAGATGTTCTATACACATGCGAAGTTGGTTTTCTTGCGTTAACAAGTTATGCTTGCTTTATGAATTACCTTAAAAATTTATGTTGGCAAGTTTGCATTCATTGTTCTCTCTAGACATCAAGAAACTAAGAGAATCATCTTTTAGGCTTGCGTGATATGAGTTCCGATTCTTTTTGTTTTGTGTTCCTTAATGATTTAGTAATAGGTTTAACACAGATTCTCTCGTTGAATATGTTTCTGATTAGGTTGTTGGTTCAATTGATCAAATGGAAATTGATGATGCTGATAATTCAGACAAGAACTCTGGATCTGGTCCAGAGTCTAAATCCAAGGGCAAGCGCAAATTGTATGTAGGATCGCAAGACCTAGGGTTCCGCAGGGACCACATGGAGGTTGGGCTGTTCCATGTATTCTTCATCTCATGACTCCATATTTAGTGCTCTGAATTGTAAAAATGATACTTTCAGGTGTTATCACCTACCAAGGATGGAATAGTTGTAGACTGGGATATGGTTGAGAATATTTGGGACCATGCTTTGAGGTAACACCGTAACATATGCTAAATACTTTGACCTTCAGTCTTATAATATTTCCTAAAACTAATGGAAGAATGCAGATTTGTTCTAGCCCACAGTTCTTTCATCCTATCTTTTCGTCTTTTCTTGTTTAAGATGTTTCACATTTCAGACTGTCTATAGGTTTTATGTACTTTTTAATTGGCAGGAAATGCCTATTGGTTGATCCAAAGGAACACCCAATGCTCCTTGCTGAGCCGTGTTCTAATACTCAACAGCAGAGAGAAAAGTAAGCTGCATGTCCAAGTCATTTTACTGATGCTTTGGTTATGATTAAGGCATTTATAAAACAGCTCCCATCTAATTTGAATTTAGTTTTGTAATCACGGAGGAGCATACTTGTATTAGCTATCGCGTACTGTAGGCTCTTTCCAGTTTTCCACTTAGTACTACTTTTTCTATTTGCCAAGCATCCCCCAAATGGTTCTGTTATCATATTTTTGCTTTCCATGGTTGGGAATCTAATGATGATTATTCTTATAATAATTTAGTTCCAGGAAACAAGGTTGCATGGTATTGGACCAATATTAAACAATGGTTTCTTGATACACAATATCTACTTTACTCAAAGGTTATATAAATGTTGGATACTAAACTGGATAGATTACTGAGCTGGGATGAGATGCCATAGATCTGCCTTGAAAAGGTGGGTGGGAGAATTGGTATATTCGTGGTTCTGATATTTTACAATGAAGAATTACCGGTTTCTGTGACATGAAGAAGATCATTGTCATGGGCAAGATTGGGGTTCATCTACAGATGGGGATGGAAGGATTTGATAGCTCTCTCCTTTCACTTTGAGCAAACCTACATTTTGATACTAGTGGCAGATGATTGATCTGAAAGGTTGACTCTTGCTAGCAGCAGTTATGTCTTTACAGATCTACACAGAAGATCATCACCATGTTTCTGAAGAGTGTTACTTTGTTAGAACTTTCAAGATTGTATTAACTTATCTTCTCTATTGCGAAGTTACCCTTGATGCATCCTCGTGGCTAGTTACTTGATAAATGTAACTGTCTGCTGAATGGTGCTTCATATGTTCAGAAGAAAACTGTCATGGAGCTTCTGAAGGATATCTAGGCTGATTTACTTGAGGTGTCACTGGAAAAATTAAGTTTTAGCTAGGCACTTCATTTTTTGGTTAAGAAAGAAATAAAAAGTAACCAGTTTGACTGAATTTGGAAATGTGGTTGCCAGTTCCTCGACCTGATGACAAACTTACTGCAGTTGAACATGCTACCAAGCCTAGCTACCACAAGAAGGGAAACTGGATAACAGAAAATGCTCCTGATGGTTGAAGTCTTTCATGAGGGCGTTTTGTTTATTTTTTATGTTTGAGTAATTGAGTTTAGTGAGGCAAAATAGAGAAACAGAGAGGATTGACTTTTTTGGCTAGTTAGTTACTCCAGGCTCCCTTTATGTACTCTGATTTTCTCCTTTTGGCCTTTTTCTTATTGTTTTCTTTTTCATTTTTCTGGTTTTGGGGGTGGGGTGAATGGGGTTTGTTGGGCTGGGTGGGATGGACTGTTGATGATGGCATATTACTTCTCCTCAAAGGTCTTATTTAAAAAATGTACCATACGGTGGAAATGTCAAAATCCGTAACAGTTATGTAATTTTGTTGTTTGTATTAATAATATAAAGTTTTTGACTCAATTCCTGTTGTATTTACTGTATATGCCCTTTGCAGATATTTTCTTGGTTCGATGCTAAGTACTGTGTGATTTTACATGTCTAACAGGACTGCCGAGATTATGTTTGAAAAATACCAAGTTCCTGCATTATTTTTGGCCAAAAATGCTGTGAGCTCCTTTTCAGCCTTATAATTGCTTGTTAAATTCATCTGACCAGAGATTGGAACTCAATGGCCTGTTTTCTTGTTTATTTGTCAATATTCCAATTTGCCCTTCACTAATCACAGCTATTTACTTATGCCAGGTCCTCACATCTTTTGCGTCAGGACGTGCCACCTCTTTAGTTGTTGACTGGTAGGAGCTTATATGCTAAGTGTCTCATTGATGTCCTCCTCCTATTTTCATCTTAGGTTTTATTTTGACGTGAAGCTTCCAGTTATAATATACGGAGCATCCGAACTGACAAGCAGCATTCCTGATTAGATCATTTTTAGTTGCTTTTACTATTAATCAAAATGAAACAATTCCTTGCTGTGTCTGTTGTAAGCTAACTACCTGGGCTTTATTTATTCTTAGATATGGTGTTAATTTCAAAATCTTTCATCTCTAACATTGCAGATGCATGGTCAATACAGGCCATTTATTCAAAATGAACAATGACCCAAATATGTTTGACCTTTTCGGTTTTCCTTTTGTTAGTCTAGGGTTCTTTAGTTATTATCAGAGCATCTAGTTTGTTTTTGTTTAATTGCTTTCATTTGCACCCATTTTGCATGCAAAAAATGCCATTCCTGATCCATTCATGTGTTTGGCACTGCCACTATATGTATGAATGAAGCTAGAATAGCATGGGTTTTGCCTGTTTCTTTTGTTTGATTTTATCAACGGAAAAGCACGTGAATTATTAAAAAACCTGAACATAAATAAATTACTAAAACCTCCCGACCCCACCTAAATCTGCTAGTTGATAAAATTAGTAAAGAATTGGAACTAGTAGTCAATAAATTTTAGAGGAGCTGTTACTCCATTTTTAAAGACTCTTCATGTATGCTGCATTTCCAACAGGCTGGACCTTTGCCGTTCTCGGCTGTGTAAGTAGCTACAACTAGCCTAGCCTGAAGATGATGCATAATTCATTGCCTTCTTCCTTCCTTGAGTTAGGATATTTCCCTGGTAGAATAGATGGCACCCGATCTCTCATAAGATAGAGCTTCACCATGACTTGTGTAAAACTAAAACAGGCTGGACTGTTTTAGCCAGGCTTTTGGGTTCCATTTGCATAATTTTGGAATAAGGTCAGACTCGATCTACCCCAAATTTTACTAATTGTGTTAGATAGATAAAATTCTATCAAGCTGGTGTATACTAGGTCCTACTTTGGCTAAGCTGAATGCTAGGTTTGTGAAATTCATGAAAAGGTCAACTTAAAAATGTTTCCTTGTTAAGATTTCTTATGTATATCGCACATTTGTTGCATCCTTCAAGAACATAGTAAGATGGCCCTTTTTGATTAAAAAGATGTAGGACTCTTATTAGTTTCAGAATTAAAAGGACTAAATTAAGATTAGGAAATCTTTTCAGATTTCAGTTACTAAGTTAGTATCAGAAAATTGAGAAAGGCTAAATATTTTCACTTATTCCTTTCAAAATCATTTTTCCTAGGAACTAGGTGAACTTTTTGATGTATGGGCTAGTAAGAAAGCTTGCCAGAAAAAAATAATTATTAACTCTTACAAAATGTAGAACCCATTCTTTTGTGCTGATTTTCTAATATTTCCACAGGCTCTTCTGTGCTTATTTTTCGTTTATCTGATTGTTGAAATGCACATCAATAGGCTAATGTGTTACTTTATTGCTTCATTCAGTGGTGGAGGATCTACTACTGTGGCCCCAGTACATGATGGATATGTTCTTCAGAAGGTAGTTGCCATTTATTGTGGAAATTGGTGTGTAAATATACTTCATGTGCACTTTTTCTCTACTGTGGCCCCAGTACATGATGGATATGTTCTTCAGAAGGCAGTCGCTGTTTATTGTGGAAATTGGTGTGTGAATATACTTGCTGAGCAGTTTTTTTATCTGTGCAAGATGTACTTTCAACTCTTTATAATTGACTAATTGTTTGTATTAATGCTTTATTTGACTTCTTTGCTCAACATGGTTGATATTTAATTTTTGCATTGGAATTTTAATTCAGCAATTCTTTTAGCATCCTCTCCCATCCATGCTCCCTTTCTGATTCTTCATGAAGTTCATTTAAATGATATTACATGATCCCCGAGGACAAGTCAGCAGAAAATAGTCTTGCTGCTGTTTCCTGAGTATTAGATAGTAAGAAGTCTATAGATTTTGTTTCTGTTATATGCTTGCTTCTAGAGCACCTTCTGCAATAAAAGCAGTTCTGTTTGTCTTACTTGAACTGCTATCTTGTGTTGCATATTCCTTGTTACAAAATGTAATCTTTCTTACCTTTTTGTGTTGGTCTAAACAATTTTGTTACTCATGTAAAGTGAATATGTTATACCTTACGCACTATGTTTGAAATAATTCATCTAGACATCGAGGATTTATTCTTTATCTGAGAATTATAAACATAGTAAAAGGGTGTTTCTAATCCTCGATGTCTAGATGAATTATACCTTACGCACTATGTTTCCAATATTTTGAACTACAGTAGTTACCTATTTAAGGTGAGATTTCGTGTGGTCCAAAATACATCAGAATCAATTCAAACAATCATGCTCATTTCGAATGTGTGTTTTATGATCTTAACAAGTCAAATATGATTTGGCACCTACAGCATTTGTTTATTTAAAAAAGTTTGCTATCTGCAGCAACTTCTAATATCTTCTCTGCCAAAATCATTAGTAACTAATTGGTCAATTAGCATCTTCTAAAGTTAAGGAGACTCGTCTTTGCCTATTGGGTCTGTCATATTTTAAAATGGATCGTTCGTGGTCTCTTCTATAACATTTACTTTTTACTGTGTGGTTGCATATATCTGTTGTAGAAGTAAGACAAACCTTGAAGAGTTGAAGGTAATGAATGTAGACGGCTTCCCTGCATTCCATCATGTAATATTATGATCTGCTTGGTGTGGATATAACCTTTTATTTCAGTTATCCTGTTCAGTGATAATTTATTTTTATCAATCTTTGTTATAGGCTGTTGCAACATCTCCTATTGGAGGAGAATTTCTTACTGATTGCTTATTAAGAAGCCTCGAACACAAAGGACTTTCTGTGAGTTTTTAATTTGTTCCTCCATGTAAATTTGTTTAATCTTATAATCTGTAAATACTTTGAGTTCTGTTTCTTTGATGTAGCCACCTTCCTCATGTCTAAACTGCAGATAAAGCCACGGTATGCATTTAAACGGAAGGAAATTCGTCCTGGAGAATTTCAGGTCATCCATCCTCTGTCTGATGTAAATCATAAAGTAGTCCTTGAATTAGAAATTTAACATTGCTCTTGGGTTCTGTTTTTACTGTTAATAGTGTATGCATGATTTTGATCACTTTTTTCTGAGAGGTCAGAGAACCTACAGAATTCAAGCAATATTATAGATTTACTATTACTCTATTGCACATTGAGTATAGCCAGTTTCAGGAACATATAGTCATTGGTTCACAGAAGCACTCATCCCAACTGTTCAACGATACAATCATCCTATGAACACTTCACATGACATCCAATTTAAATTCACTGTGTTTCATATATAAGGGCAATGTTAACTTCTACCTGATTTCATTGCCTGGTCCTTTTGCGAGCAAATGTAATGTCTACTTCAGCTTAATTTGGATTCCTGGTTCCTTCCTACCGGAACTTCTTATAACCTTTTGGTTCTGGACCTTACAGATTGTGGACCTTGACTTCCCAAATACAACGGAAAGCTACAAACTCTATTGCCAGGTCACTGATTGCTCAGGAGTTCATTAGTTGCCAACACTTCTGCTGTTACTAAATTTTGTTCTTTGCCACAGCGGGTGATTGTTGGTGATATTAAAGAATGTGTCTGTCGAGCACCGGACACCCCATATGATGGTCTGTTTTTCGCTTTTAGGTTAAATAACATTATTTCTTTCTGATTAGTTGACTTCTGTTGCATGAATTTGACTTAAATGAGAGCATTTCTTTGTTTTGGTAATGAAAAGATTTCTACCACAACAAAGAGGTAAAATAAATGAGTAATATTTTACTTAATACATGGTTCTTCGTTGCCCTATAATTGACTCATAATATGAGTACTTTATGGAAGAAGGTTCCCTATTACCTGTTACCCATCGTTGACCTAATTCCTTTGAGGTTAAACTCGGTGTTCCTCAACTTGCTGTCTACATGTATGGAAGTTTTCAGCCCTAGGGTAGTAATGTACAGTGAAACTTATAGAGTTACAGTAGTATGATGAGTATAGAAGTCACCGTTCCATGATGCTATAAATATCCGAACATTGAATACTACAAGGATTGGCAAGACCAACTGAATCTGATTGAGTGTAAGTTAGGATGGATCTATAATTATTTTAACTTTTAGCATAGCTGCTGTTATTTTTCGAATTTGGTAAGTTTCTTGTGTAAGTGGTGATGACATGATAGTCAGCATGTTTAGCTGAACTCTTGTCAATTAACTTTTTGGTAGCAAATACTCTCTATTGAATATCTAAGAACCAATAATTTTCTTGATTATTTGCTAACTCTTGTTAACTTAGTAGAATATTCCCCTCAGAAATCAAGTATTCCTTCGGATCTTGTGTTTCTTCGGTTTTCTACTGTTTGCCTTTCTAGAGAAAAAGGGAGGTGGTGTCTGGATTGATTTTCTGATATTGCTATAGTGTTGGTGCCCTACCTAGTAACACCTGAACTTGTTGATATAATTCTTTAAGTAATCTCACTGGAGAATGTTCTTAACTTATGATTTGGATAACGTGATTCGGGTTATTTCAATTCTTTGGTTTCACCTGTGCCAGCTGACGTGGTTTCTTTTTGTCAGAAACATCATATTCAAACATCCCAATGACACCTTACGAGCTTCCTGATGGACAGTAAGTTTGTATCAAGTAATTTTATTCCTTTTCTGGTGATCATTTCTGAGAATTTGATTTTAGATATTCGAAGTGTCATATCCATATCATTCAGCTGATTGGTTCCCATCTGTTTGCCTTTCCTGAACCCAATATGGTTTCTGGAGATGTACCTAGTTCGTTAGACGTTAACTATTATTGAATATTGTTTGTACTTGTGTCAAGCATTGGCATTTTGTTAATTTATCTACTGTAATAATATAGGACAATCGAAATTGGTGCTGACAGATTCAAGATTCCTGACGTACTGTTTAATCCATCTTTAGTTCAGGTAGGTTTCAGGATATCTTTTCTTCTTTATCCCAGTAACTATTGTACTTGAGATCCATTCGGAGCTTATTTCATATGCCAATCCTCCTCGTATGCATCTTCCCTCGTAAATTTGAGGTTCTCTGCAATTGCTTCCCCTTTTGGCTTGTGAATTTTATTTCAAGTATCAGTCTTGTCTTAACTTCTTGTTATATCTATTTAACATGATGTTGAAGCATTTTTGAAGATTTCTGCTATTTCATTTCAAGTTTCTGAAATATTTGAAGTTTGGAAATAGAACAATTCCTTCTGTCGTGTATCCTCGATTAATGCAACCTCAGATGCTATGTTTCAATTTTCGATTCTAGTATTGAGCGAAAGGTTACACCTAGAGGTTCTGTATTATGGGGCAGTCCTACTCCACTAATACCAATGGACAGCATAAGGGAAGAAGCACTACACCTATGAATCAACAACACATAAACCTTGTTAGAAATTACCCCTTTCCTAATGGGGCTCGGGACTAAAAGAAAAGGTTTTTCAGAATTGATTTTTTTTTTATCATACATAATTGACAACAAGAATTTTGTTCTTTTTACGAACCTGATGTCGTCGATAAATCCGCGAGTCTAGAAATTCATTTCAGCCAATTGAACCTTCTCGAACTGTTTCTTTCTAAGAACCAAAAAGATTTGTGCCAAAATAGCAGATGCCAAGAAGAACAAAAGACCTTGGACACGTAATGGATCTTGAACTTTGCTAAAATATTGCTGCTTTACTAGTTTATTCTAGACCATTGGCCTAATTTTGATTTGGTAACTTGTATCTATAATTTGATGGCTCAGACTATACCAGGTATGGAAAGTTTTGTGGAGACAGCTTCCTCTGCTCGTGGTCTTCCGCAAATGGTGAATAAATCATCTTTGAATGCTCAAAGTCTGATTCTGTGATTTTCCTTTTGTTCTGACTATAAGTTAATTTGTCTGGAAATTGTCCAGGTCATTGAGAGCATAAACAAGTGTGATGTTGACATTAGAAGAGAACTTTTTAGCAGCATATTGGTATGATGATTACTACTTTGTCTGACATGACTTCAACATATAAAAACTCTCGCAAGAAGTTGTAGATTCGAACTTTCATGCCCTTTTTGTTCTATTTTATTAAGTTATTAAATTGGTCTGCATTTTTTTTTCCTATAATTATACTGTTCCGAAATTTCCTAAGTTTGAGGTATGCTCTTTAATTGTGTTGAAGCTGAGAGCTAAATATTTTCTTAGGTAGAAATTATCTTATCTTCTGGCCTTTGCTTGTCCACTTTGTCTTCTTGTACTGTTGCCTTGGGTTTCCTCCCAGTCCCTGCTCCTCGTTCCATGGTGAAGTTTCTGTACTTAAATCAAAGGTTGCAGGCTTTTCACGGAGTATGCTGTTTTGGTACTTGAAAAAGTTAATTCCTAATAATGAGGTCGTTCAATCATACTGAGAATCTGATAAGGGACAAAAGCATGTATGTTCTGCAATCTACTTGTCTTGTATGTTCGTTTAACCTCTTTTAAGCAATCTGTTTGTTTTAAATTACCGCAGTTCTTTCCTGTTTAAATAGGTCTTTTAGCTGGTTAGGTAGATGATCCATCTATAATCATGTCAACGATCAGTTATTTATTCTAGACGTGAATATATCCTCTACTGTCCCTTTTTCTGAAAGTTGGTTACCTTTCTGTTGGCCATTTTAAATGGTTCTGAAAATATCTTGTCTTTGAATTTTCAAAGAATGCTTGAAAAAGTATGACCAACCATCATTATTAGATAATGTGGATTAGTTATTCTGGTTTTCTTCATCCTAATAGTGAGAACTCTTGCTGTCACCCACTTGAAGATGTGAGGTTTCTTGATACATTGTTGATTGTCTGTTGTGCAGCTTGCTGGTGGAACGGCATCAATGCAACAACTGAAGGAAAGACTTGAGAAAGATTTGCTGGAGGTTATTTTGTTACAATATATGGCTTGTTTTGATGAAAATGTCTCTTGTGTGTTTCCATTTTTCTTGTTGGTTGTTAGACTATGTTTGCCTAGAGAGAGATACAAAGTATGTAGCGTATCCTGACTGAAGATCACATGATTTGTTGCTCAGTGGACTGGTTTCTTAGTAATTAGTTGTATCTATGTTCTGTATCAAGCATGAAGTACCACCCTGATTATGAGAATTTTGCGAATCTGTTTGCCTGTCAACTTTTCTTGACATATAACCTATGGATGCTTTCGGCCTCCCTGCCAGCATGGCTGGGCTTCTTGAAATGCAATCTAGACATGTCAGTTGGAAAGGGTAAATAGCAATTTACCCCTCTGTGATATTGAAAATGAGCACATTACCTCCCTATGAAAAAAATATAGCAATTTACCTCCCTACTTTTTAAAATGAAGCAATTTACCTCCTTATATAGGGAGGTAAATTGCTTCATTTTAAAAATGGGGGTAAATTATCGTATTTTAAAAAATATAGGGAGGTAAATCGCTATTTGTTTCTTCATAAGGGGGTAATTTGCTCATTTGCGATATCACAAGGGGGTTGCTTGCATTTTCCCCTAGTTGGAAATTTGGGCGACCACTTGCTAGACTAATGACCGGTTTGATAATTGAGTCCATATTTCATGTTTTTTCAAGATACTGCTATTGATAAAACATGGTAGTTTGTCCATATTTTAATTTACTTTCAAGATACCGCCGATGGTGATAACATGGTAATATGAGGGATTTAATTTATTCACACATTTCAGTCAAGCCATGTAGGTATCTTGAATCTGGTAAAAATTTGATTGGATGGAATTCTCATGTCGTGTTATACTGCTTCTAGGAATCTCCTCAAGCAGCAAGGGTTAAAGTGTTGGCTAGTGGAAATGCTACTGAAAGGAGATTCAGGTTAGATTTATTTGCTTACTAGTGTTGCCTCATTGGTTTGAAAGTATATGCACAGCTTTGCTTTAAAATTACTGTCTCACTTTGAGTAATGATGTGATATATATAAACCACTAGTGTTAAAGAATAAAAATGTTAAGATACCACAAGTTTTATGTTTTAACTCTCATCTAGAAGACTAGAACTACATAATTTTCAACATTGACCTCCAAAGTTAGACAAAGGGAGTATGAATTGCCCCTTAATCAAAATTGAAGCAAATAATGACTCTGGTTTTGACAACATCAGAGCGCCGGTCCAAGTACTTCAGGCTGAAAGTTCAGGAGCGTATCTAGAATAAAACATATTATGTTATAAAAAATAATTTAGCCTGCTTGTATACTTGGAAAGATTAACTGATGTTAAATCATTCTTATGACATAATTTATTCTCTTGATGCTCCTCAAAATGCTCCTCATGATGCCTGTAAAATACTTTTTGGGGTTGTCTTTAGGTTAATCTTAACTTGTACTTGTATAGGACACTCTCTAGGTGATGAAACAGGAGGGAGCTAGTCTTTTTGTGATGTATTTTAGTATGGTGTCTGTCAAAAAGATGAAATACATGCTACTACTAAGGAGAACTGAATATTTACATGGGAAAATAGGTAGTCGCACCAAGAAAGTGGATATTTATACACAATCTGATGAGGTAGTTTTTGTTGTTTCTTGTGAATTAGCATGTAAAGGTTTTTGGAGTTTTTCCTTGTTTTTCCTCCCATGCATATGAAGCATGACTTTTGTTAATTCTATATGTTCGAGTTGCGACTGAAATTAATCTGTTTGGGTCCCCAGAAGCTAGTTAATTTTATATGCACTGGTCATTTCATATTTCTCCGCATTCATCCATTTATCTCATGTATTCCATGATTATTCAAAGCACCAGGGATTCTATTGCAGAGTAGTTTATCTACGTAAGAGTTAGATATCAAGTAGTCTATGAAAGTTCTTCAATTGAATGCGACGTTTAGAAGCATAATTCCTTTCAGTGGATGTTGGTTACTAATGATTGTGAATACAGCGTCTGGATAGGCGGAAGTATATTGGCTTCACTTGGTTCATTTCAGCAAATGTGGTTCTCAAAGTCGGAGTAAGTTTTCGCTGTTGATTTTACACGCTACCTTCATCCTTCGAGGACAAATATGGTTTGGCTCATTTTCACACCATTCTTTGTCGTACAAACAGGTACGAAGAGCATGGAGCTTCCTATATTCAACGGAAATGCCCTTAAAATGTCCGGTTTTCTGCACTTATTGCAGCATTGCTTCTTAAGTAGGGGAAGATTACAAGTCTCTTGATTCCAATTCTTAGCTATACATATTTTGCTTCATTGATGAGCGTCAATGGAATTGACCTATTTGCTAGTGACTATTAGTTTGTTGTGCTACTGGTGCCATTTACTAGTGATTCCTATGGAGTGGCTGACAGAGAAAACTCCAAGTACTATTTGGTAGAATGGAAATTGGCTTAGCGACTCATCTTCATTTTCATGGGTAAAATTTGACTATTTCTCGGAAAAGAAACTTGTGTATTGTGAGAGATATTGACGCTTTGTTTGGTTTAAGTATCATTATGAGGAAAGGTACATATGGCAAAGGAAAACAGAAACAGGTTGCAAAATCTCCATTTTATTTCCTTCCGGATAATGCATGTGTTAGACAAGAAATGCTTTTTTCCTTAATTGCATGATATTTCTTCTCGTAAGATTTCCTGTTTTTGACTAACTTCTACCAATCAGAACACTTAAAATTAATGTCTTGCGTCTGTACGTCCCAAAAGTTTTTCACCAAATGCTGTGCTGCGCCCTAAATTTTGGTGAGGATGAACAGGAAAATTGTGATTTTCAGTCTGAATAACAAAACATCCTCTAGCTTTAAATATACTCAGAAGGTGATCTCCAGCATCGTTTTCTCCAGTTCTTTCCATGATTACTCCTCACAACCATCACCCAAACCACCAGATCCACTCCTAGCACCGTCACAAAACAGAGAAAATAAAGAGAGCAACTCGAGCACTGGAACCAAATATACCACTTCCTGGATCCTATAACTCATCAAATAAGGTAAAATTGGAGGTTTCAAGAATGATATTCTGATTCTCATACAAAATCACCAGCTTCCTACAAAAGTTTCAGTCATCACAACATATATACTTTTCGACATGGCTAAATAATTTCGAAGAAAATCCAGAAGACCTCCTGATGGGTGCTACACAGAAGCAAAATGCCGCATCACCCAATGTGAACTCTGTCCAACACTAGCTCAAATTCGTAGGCCATAGAAACAAGCTCTTGTAGAAGAAACAGTGGGCATAGAGATTTCCTACAGTAACATGGCTACCTACCTTTAGCGCATACGGCAAACACAACATGCAGTAGTGGTAGCAGATTCAGGGTTGGGCTTTAATGTTGTTGAGTTCACTTCCCAGAAGATTACTTTCTCGTGGTAGCAAGGTTTTTTCAGAATCACTACTTAGCTACGCAGCAATGGAAACCTAATTATAGGTCATCTTCGATTTAATTGCATTTACTGTCCCGTGTATTAAGAGGAGTAACAAACAAGGACCCTAAATATAGGGGTGACAAAAGGTACCCCAGAATTATTTTTTATTTTTTATTTTTTTTGCAATTGTAGGACTCCGACTACCGAATTTTTAAAGTGACCGAAATTTGCTTATGTGGACAAAATTAGAGCTTTTTTTGGGCGATTTTTGCTGAGTGAGCATTTTTTTTTTTTATGTGCACGTAAGAACTAACATGGAAAAAAAGTGAAACTATATAAAATTAATTTGAGATTTTGTATTATGTGTATTAATACACATTAACTGATGACACGATAAAAAAAAAAAAAATAGAGAGAGAGAGAGAGAGTCTGAAGTTGCATCAAATTAATAAATTATTGGTATTTAATTGTCAACCTCTTATAAATCCAATCCTTAAAATGTCATTCCCTAATATTCCCTGTGTCTGTCTATTCAATACCCCTACAAAAAAAAATGATCACATTATGAATGTTTCTAATGCCAATCCAATTCAAATTAAAAATCAAACAAGAATTAAAATAAGTGATTAATAAAAATATTTGAAACTAATTATAATTATTATTAGAAACTAACTATAACTTTTACAAAATAATTATCTCCAGTAAAATTTTAAAATTTATTATTGTGATAAGACAATACTTTTCGTCACTAAATATATATAATTAGCGACAACATTAAAATTATTATTAAATATTTTTAATTGTCCACATGACAATTATCCAGAGAAGCAACGGGAGAAGAAATAGGAAAATAAAATAGAGGATCCTATACAACGCATTGAACCCATAATTCCAGCATAAATTTGTGAAGCTGGCAGACCACTAGTTTCGGCGCCAGCTCATGAGATAATTAAAGTCAACTTTGCTGGAGTCAAAGTCAACCTTTCTGAACACTCACTTTCCTACGTATATCTCACTCCTATCATTAGTTTCTTGTACTAACAAAGTCAACTCCATGTCTGCATACGACTAAGTCCATTGCAACTTTTCCATTATTTATTCCAACTACACATTGACTTAAAACTTGGGGATTTTGAATTGCCCTCTCATTACAAATTTTTTTATCGTTTTTAATTTGATTTAAATAATACATGCAATCTGAAATTACAAATTTTATTTTTTTATAAAAATATTAATAGGCAGAAAATTTTTGTAAGAACTTAATAAAAAAATAAAAGTACGATGTTTGAACTTTTAATGAGTTCACTAACTATTTTCAGCATCATATAATCGCATTTGTTATTTTTTTAATTATATAATTTATTTTATTTTTCAAAAATAATATACATAAATATAATAAAAGATATAGTAATATTTCAATAAAACATGGAAATTCAGTATCTTTTCTCCCACTTGTGCCTATCATGGTGGCCAACCCAAAGTCTTCCAAAACTGCCAACATATAATACAAATCATGACAGCCTTTCATTTTCTGATTCTCACACTAAGAATAAGAAAGGCTCGATCATCTTGATTGCATGACCCTGCCCGCCTCCCCTCTTCTTAGTAAACCCAATCGAGATTAATTACATCATTCAGTATATTCAAATACACGGCACAAGCAGTCGAACATGGGACGTGTCGACACGAATGCTTCTCAATACCACCAAGGACTTCAGTTTCAAGAACTCCATCAAATTCAGGGCCCAGAGACTATCGACGATGCTCCTCCTCATGATGACGAAGGCCAAGATCTTTATGCTCCACCCAGTGATTATCAGAAGCCACAAGATTCGGTGACGAATAGGCCAAACCACGATGCTTACGTTAAGCCACTACCGACGAAGAAGCCAAGAGACGACGAGCTGCCACATGCATTCCCCCCTCCACAAGACGAACCTCAATCTTTCCCTCCTCCTCCCGATCAAGATGAGACACCGCGGCCTTTTCCTCCTGCGCAAACTAGTGATCAACTCTTCCACCAGCAACATAATGTTGGGGGAGTGCAGTTTCCACCGCCGCAGCAGCCTTTTGGGCAAGCTGTTGGAGGGGTGCCGATGGGGCGTCCTGCTGCAATGCCATCACCTTCCCCCTTCATTCATCCTCAGCTTCCGACTCAGGCTTGGAGGAGTGATCTCTTTGATTGTATGAAAAACCCGCAAAATGGTAATCGCGTCTTCTTCTTCAAACTATTTCGCTTCTCGTTTCTTTCTATTACGTTTTATGTGTTTTAACGGGTTAATGACATGTTTATCCTGAGTGAAAATACACAAACAATCTATTGGGACGGATATAGACTGTGGTAATGTTTTTCGCAAAACCGTCGCAAAGTGACTGTGAAAGTCTTTTAAAAGTTTGTCTTGCATTTCTTTTAAAAGTTTAGGAATCGTATTGTCTTTATGAACTACCTAAAAGAAAATGACAACGTTTGAAAAATGGAAAATTGTAATTTTCACCCTATAATTTTAGGGGGGGACAATTTTGGTTCAGCACGAAAAGACTTTTACGATTTAATTCTGTAATTTTGAAAATTTAATAATTTCAGTTTCATTTGGTCAGAAAGCCCCAATTTTAAAGACCATCTGCGTTTCTAGCAAAAAAGGGAAAAAAAATATCAATTTTTTATAGTTATAGTACTAAATTATGAAAATCAATTCGTGCATGACCAAAAACTTATTTGACTTGCAATAATTCAAAGTCTGGAGGTAAATATAGATTTTTTCTATTTTTTGTTGTTGTTAATATAAGGAAATTCGGTGAATTTTAACTAACGGATAAACTTATTTATTAGATGGAAGCAAATTTCAAGATGCTAGATGTAATTTTTTAAATTATAAAAAATTTATATGTAATTACACCAAATCTCAGGCGAAGAGAATGTAAATATCGTTAAAGAATACAGGTATCTTTATTACTTGAACAAAATTATGCACTCAACATCTATGTATATATTAAATGGACTAAAAGAATGATTTAAAATAGAATATTGAATCTGATTTTAAAGTCCAGCTAGAGCAATGATCCATCTAATTACTTCGGAAGAATCAGACACATTTTCAGAGTTTTCATGTTCTTACCATAACAAGGGTTCCTTATACTATAATTATACTTGATGTTGTTTTGCTACTACAAACTTATTTATATATAATATATATATATATATATATATATAAGGAAAAATGCAAGCAACTCTCTTGTGATATTGCAAATGAGCAAATTACCCTCTTATAAAAAAATAAATAGCAATTCATCTCCCTATATTTTTTAAAACACAATAATTTAGCCCCCCTATAATTTTTAAAATGAAGCAATTTATCTCTCGGTATAAGGAGGTAAATTGCTTTATTTTAAAAAAAGTACAGTAGGGTAAATTGCTATAATTTTTTCATAAGAAGGTAATGTGCTTATTTTCAATATCACAAGGGGATAAATTGCTATTTTACCCCTATATATATATGTATATTATTTTTGTGTGATTATAACTTACTGATGTATTATTCATCAATTTCAGCTATCATCACAATGTTCTTCCCATGCGTAACGTTTGGCCAAATTGCAGAGATTGTGGACTCGGGCAGTACCTGTAAGTCCACCTACAACTTAAACGTACATGCATGAATTAATTTCTATGTAGGATATGTCTGAGTGTGAGTACTGTATTATTGGTGTGCGAAGTCTGTCCTAACAATATATTCAAACTCATCTACTACACATACTAGGAATAAAAATTGTAATTTTTCAATATTTTACAGATGGCCTAGTATAAATAGTCGACGTGTGGATTTTTATCATAACTTTACACAAAACTATTCTAGCTAGCTAAGAAAACTGATCTTCAGTAATCGTAGGCGTATGTGAATTTTTCGAACCATATGCAAATATTTTACTCTGTAACTTAATTCCTTTATATATTTTCTATACATGTTCATAATATGCCAAAACGATCCCCTAAATGCATGTATATATATATGTATCCCTTTGTGTGTCCGTAGCTTGTGGGACGAGCGGGATGCTATACGGGCTGATCGCGTGTTGCCTAGCGATACCGTGCATAATGTCGTGCACGTACCGGAGCAAGATGCGGAGTCGGTTCGGACTGATTGAATCGCCCGCCCCAGACTGGCTTGTTCACTGCTTTTGCGAGTGTTGTGCTCTTTGTCAAGAGTATAGAGAGCTTCAGGACAGGGGTCTTGACCCTTCTATCGGTAGGTTTTTCTCTCCTCCACCCAACTAACACTTTTTAGAATCGCACTTACATGATGATATATATGCCTATTAACAACTATTTCAAAATTTAAATCTTTATGCAAAATAACATTTATTTTAATCAGGTTAAGAGAAAAAATGTATTGATATTAACATCACTCCATATATATATATATATACTAATTTTATCCCTTTAAAAATACAAAAACATACATGAAAATATTAAATGAGGGGTAAAATTAAAAAATTATATAAACATTTTGTTAACGTTAATAGTTTTCGTCCAAATTATAACGGAAGGGGGTTAGGTGTAAACGAAGAATTTTGGAGGGGGTGTAAGTATAATTTCAAAATATTTTTAAAAAAAAGTGTAATTTCATATTTTTATAGAGGGTCTAAATATAATTAATCATACATTTTATAATTCATTCCTATATTTATGGCATGTTGATAATTAATATTAAGTGTATATATAAGAAAACATCTTAATTAAACATATACACACATATAATACTTATAATATATTGCACGAATACGAGTTAAATACAAAACTGAAATATAAACAAGTTTGGGTAAGTCTAAATATTTGCATTCAACCGATACATGAATAATACTTTGAGAAAATTGAGTAGAAAATTTAATTTTGAGAAGCGTAAATTGAACAAATCCTTTATTTCAGATTTTTTTTAATTATTTTTAACACATACACGGCGCCACATATATTTAAGACTATATCATTTATTTCATTTATTTATTTTTTTGTAGACCATACGCATATATTTAATAGGATTCAGAACAAAAATAATCAACTTACATAACAAGCGAAATTTAACTTAGAAATGAGAATGAATCCAGTCCCGATAGGATTTGTCAATAATCGAAACCCTATTATCCATCAAGAGTTTCTCGGGCAAAAAACTCAACAGCTCGGATTTGTTCGCGTCACCAGACCCAACTAATTAGAGTCTCTAAAATATTAAAATATATATATATATATATATATTTAAGAACAATACTATATGATCTTAATTTCAAAAATTATAATATGATAATATTATTTATATTATAACAACAATAATGATTAATTAAGGCATTGTTGTTTGTTATTGTGATTGTTAGGGTGGGTAGGTAATGTGGCGAGGCAGCAACAGCAGCAGTATGGTATGACAGCTCCCATGGGGCAAAGGATGATGCAGTGATGAGCTGACATTATAAATGGAGTTATTGCCTTCTAATTCACCTCAACTTCTCCCTTTCTACCTACTTATTGTGTTTGGTTATTCATGAATTGTTCTTGTGTTGCTGTGAATAGCAATTTACGTTCATGTGATATTGAAAATGAGCACATTACTCCCTATGAAAAAAATATACCAATTTACCCTTTTGTACTTTTTAAAATGAAGCAATTAATTACCTCTTTATACAGGGAGGTAAATTGCTTCATTTTTAAAAATCATTAGGGGGTAGATTGTTGTATTTTAAAAAATATAGGGAGGTAAATCGCTATTTATTTATTTTTCATAATGGGGTAATTTGCTTATTTGTGATATCACAAGGGGGTTTCTTGCATTTTTCTCTTTAATTATAATTAAAACCAAAATTGAGAAAATTAGCGCTAAATAAATTAAATGACACTTTTAATATTGTTATTAATTAATTGTATGTATTAAGTGTGATTGGAATTTTTATTTTGTCACAGTAATGATTTTCTTTTTTTTTTTATAATATTAATGTGGGCTTTTGAAAATATATAAAGCTCAACTAAAATTCAATTTGGAAGAGACTTCAGTACTTGAAGTAATCACACCGCTTAAGGATTTAATGCAATTTATCATATGTGATATTAAAAATAAATAAATTATTTATTTATAAAAAAAAAAGAAATTTATCCCCTATATTATTTACAATAAAATAACTTAATTATCTCCTTTAATAGAGAAGTAAATTACTTTATTTTATTAAAAATAAAAAAAAATGGGATAAATTATTGCATTTAAAAAATACTAAGATATAAATTATTATATCTTTTTATAGAAAAATAATTTACTCATTTGTAAGAGCCTGTAAAAATGTATGGTGTTACATTATTTATTTTCAGATGATTTTGCAGTTTGCAAGAGCCTTTTTCTTTAAAAAAAAAAAAAAATCGTTTTGAAGTATTATGTTGGGAAAAAATACAATTTTAGTCCAGCTTCTAGGGGCGGTAACTATTTTAGCTCAAGTCCAATTCAAAATATTGAATTAGTATAATAATTTTCAAAAAATGGTAATTTAAGGACAATATGCCCTAATTTTGCTGGAATCGTGCACATGATGCACATGTGACCACATAAATTTGGGAATTTCAACAAAATCTGGGGAATTAGTTATGTGGAAGTATTTTTTACATGATTTTTTAAAACACGCCACCTTTGTTACGTAAACACCCGCTGAAAATTACTTTCATGAAAACTAACTCACCGAATTTTGGAGAAATTCCCAAATTTATGTGATCAAATGCACAATTCCAACAAAATTAGGGCATTTTGTCCATAAGATGCCACTTCTTGAAAATTATTATCCTGATTCGCTATTTTGAATTGAATTTGAACTAAAATTACCAGAGCGTCTAAAAAATGGACCAAAATTACATTTTTTCCTATTATGTTAGTGCATCGAAAAAAGGACACCTCGTGCAAATTGGCTCAAAGTCAATACTGAAACTGTGTTCCTAATAGAGTGTGGATTTTCTATTTTTAGATCTTTGTTATTTGGTCTATTTCATTTAATATATATACACATTATGTGTATAAAATATTTTTTAAAATAAAATAAATAATATAATAACGTGTATATATTAAATAATATAAAAATTACAGTATAATTTTGAATAGATTATTCAATCTACAGGGTAGATTGAATTTTTTATACTAAATTTATAATGCATTTTCTATTCCATCTAATATATATATATGCTAAAAGTACAATATTCGCTTAAATAAAATAAATAATATAATCTTTGTAAACATGATCTGTAAAAAGAAATGCAATATAATTTGAAATAAAAAATTCAATTTGATTGTCGAAAATTTCGGTTCGGTACGGTTCGGCCGGTTAAATCTATTATGCATACCCCTACATATCAACACCTACTATTACAGTAGAAATAACACCTACTATTCAGTCGACACAACATCCTACGCATGAGACGGAATTCGAAGCCATAACTTCTAAACTTATGGGGCCTCAACTTCAACAACTGGATTAAATCTCATTTGCAATGAAATTGAGTTGCACTCTGGGCTTTTCGGACTAGTTGGTGTCGTTCCCTCTTATTCTAGGATGCATTCTGATATTGCCACTCTGCCTTTTGGAGGGAAATGGACTTCTCAATTGAAAAACGAAATAATTAATGAAAATAAAACTATAATTAATTATTTTAAGAAGAAGTAATAATTCGTAAGCATAGCCAGTACATAAATTCAAAATGCACCAATGAATAATTTAAGAAGATTTACACTTAACTTTTTTAAATCGAAATATATCACAGGGTCAGTTATTAAGTAATATATGTAAAAACTCATAAGATGTTTTAAATAAATTTAGCTCAAAATCTTCTATATTTATAAAAACACCATATAATATTAAATAAGAAATAAATAATACCAATTACATTCATATTAAGAAGATCAAGAAATCACACAAAATATATGGAATTAAAAATTGAGAATAAAGGCATACAATTACTTTTGTTTGCAAATATTTCAAATTTAAATGTTAATGAAGAATGTAAATAGTATCTTGATCTTGACATATTTCTATAGTTATAGGACCTCACGATATAAATACTAATGCAACGGATGTCCGATTGATTAAAATTGAGAAAAATGCAATTACCCGTGTTGAAAAAAACGAGCAATTTATCCCCTGTGTTATTAAAAATAAAACAATACCCTTTAGATCCAGCTGTGTACTACATGCGCCTCTTGTGATATAATCAACAAAAATATTATTTTATATATATATATATAATATTAATACATATATATTTATTAAAATAATATTTAACATATTAAATTATAAAAACATATCATCACAGAAATAATATAATAAAAATAAATAAAATTCGAAACATAGTAAATGGCCAAGACATAAACTATAAATAGAATATGATCAATTTTATTAAACAAAATTTCTTAATAAAAAACAAAAAAAAGCAGTCTGACTTATTAATTTTATTTTAATAATAAATTTACTTTCTATATTATATATTACTTTTTTAGTAATTTGTTCTAATACCAGATCATCGAAGATAATAACTAACAAATACAAACTGAGAATTTTCAGTTGCAAAGATTAGATTTTCATCGCAGCCACCAGACACATTCTAAAATATAACACTAGAGAGATTAGAATGTGGAAAATAAATGCACATTACTAACCACAATAAGCTACCTTAATTTGGTTGGAATGATTTGGACGATTCCTAAATTTGATGATCAGCCATAGAACCACTCCGTGACAAGCTTTCTGGTAGCATACAAAGCATAAAAGTTTTTGAAGTTGTATACAGCACAAAGTTATGTTTAATTACAAAGGGACGCCTTGAAGTAATCAAGGGAAGTAAAAATGGTTTGCGAAGAAACTTTGTCCGCAATGAAAAAGCTCACACGCTACCTCTCACACTGCACCTGCCATTTCTTTACCAATTCGTATCGATCAGATCGCAAAAGAATATGGCATAACAAACTCAGTGGAGAAGATGTATCCCAACAAGCATGTCTCAAGTTACAGCAAAACTTAAACGAAAACAAAAACTTAAATGTTAATAGTTGCGTCCCACAACCTAAGCATCCCATTACGTCCCCCGGTACAGATCCTCTTCCTTTCGAGGTCAGAAGCCACGCATCGGACCTGAAACCATCGTCAGAATTGCCAAACTATCAATTAGTCGCATGACAAAAAATACTAAAACTGGAGAAAGTAGCAAAATTAGAACTCTTTATGTGGCGAATTTCAGTAAGAGCCAGGTGGCTGTCACTGAGTGGAGGTCGTTGCGATCAGGTTGAAAGCAATGACCTGGAAATGGGGCTATATATATATATATATTATCAGCAAAATTTGGCATAGCTGGTGAACAATATCAATCGATGTTGGCTGCTCATAAATAGTGCATGTAGTGGTAAGTGTTCTCCTCTGAAAGTATTTTCGAGACATTGTTCAGCTACATAATTCCTTATCTGCTATTCTCTGAAAATATCTCAAAAGAACAGTAGGAACATTCCTTAGAGGACACCCCAATGGTTTGGGGCTCAATATTTCGTTGTTAAGATATTAGGTTCAAAACTAATATGAGCGTGTGTGGTGGCTGCATGATGGGTTAAAAAAATAAAAATAAAAAAACCAGAACCATAGCAGAATTACGAATGATATGCCCAACAAAATTTAGTTAAATGCCTAATGATTAAAGGGCCATATGAATTTTAGTCAAATGGCAACCATGTGCATGACCAAATTCTTTCTTTCCATCTACTGTTTCGGTCCAAATTCTAGCTATAAGGTTCCTTAAGGTTACATTTGAATCAACGAATTTGAAGTTAAGGATTTCAATCACCAATAACAAATCCTTTCAATTTGTTCACATAATTCCAAATAATTTGAATTATGTTTTGTTCGACATTAATGGATTTTAAGTTCTAATATTGAGTCATTTTAATCATTTCTCCAATCCTTCCCTCAATTCAAAATCCATCAATCAAAATTTAGCCTAAATGAATTGTTAGTCCTTGAAGATATTAAAAGACAACAAAAAGAAGCAACACAAGGTTTCTGTGATTCTTCAAGCATGAAGTAGTGCTTTGAGTTGCATCTTGAAACCCATACTTCTGATTTATTTGCTAATAATTGTTATATTTGACATTCACGTGTCAGCATATATGCTGCTGCCTTTTAATATATTGGCTAAAGTATTGAGCAGACAGACATTCCGTGGGACATAGTGGCCTTTAAATAAATTAAGACAAATGCAGGTATACCTGCAAACGATTATTAAAGTCGAAAACAAGATTATAGATTTTGGAATTTTGAAGCACCCATTTTATAAGGAGCAGAATTTTGTTTCCTGTATTCCTATTAGTCATATATCAATTCACTTCCAAAACATAAGATAGGACCAGTTCAGATCAACTTTGGAACATCTGTTCAGCCACCTTTTCATGTGATTTAGTTCATGTCCTTCTAGGTTTTACCAAACATTTCTATAAATATTGCCAAATAGAGCATTGAACAGCCATAGCTGTACATGCTCAAACAATCTCAGAAGATAGTTATGTTTAACTGAGTCAGAAAATATCAACCAGGAAAATAAAATGAATTGTCTAGTCAAGATATATATATCAATCATAGAATACAAAAGTTTTTCAATCATTCAATCATGCTTTAAAACCCATAAACTCATCACTAATCAATGATTTTGCAGAACAGGAGTAACAAATATGTTGTACTGTAGTAAGATAACACACTCTTGAAGAACCTTGTTCTTGTCTGCATCTTTGACATGCTCAAAGTGTTTCCAAAATCCCCGTATGTTTCATTAGAACATTTTAATTTTTCAGTATCTATGCTTAAAAAGTATGCAACTCAAAGCCTCACGTTTTCAAAATCACAAGTTTTCCATTATACATAATGGTTAATCATTCTCAAATGAAAGGGCATCAAATCCATGAGGGAAATTACATGCATTTGAGAATTACCTTAATATATTTATCTTTTCTCACCAATTATACAGAACTGTAATTTAGTTTATTGATTACTTAAGACCTTCAAGTAAATCCACTGTGAAATGAAGGAGAATTAGTATTTCAGAATACAATGATTTTCACCGCTAATCACTAACAAGTTGATCAAATCTTCATGGTTATCTAGGCAAAGAATTTGAGCTTAGATAAAAGGTGGTTGAAGCTCACAAGGAGAAAAGATAAACTCTTAGTATAGCTAGAAGTAAAGTGTGTATGTCCGCAGTTAGCCATTTATATTAAGAACATATGGATCATAATTAAAGCTGAATGGCTTCAGAACACAACAAATATTAGTGAATAGGGTGGAAGAACCTCACCATAGCAACTGATTTTTGGGGAGTCCTGTAGAGTTGCCATCCAGCCATCTTGGAACCAGTAGCAGAGAGTCCACCAAGTCTTTCCTGAGGGCGGTGGAAGAGGGACATTGAATTATCAGCTGCTCCTATACCCAACCAGTGTTCGCCCGCATTTATAGACAATATGGAAGCATTATGAATGGTGACATTCTTGACGCATCTTATACCACCTACAAATATGGAAGACTATTAAATCACATGGATTAACGCTTCAAATGTCAAAGCCCTATATTTTGAAGAGAATATTTAGAAACATTAGGCGCAGTAGAGTTGAGAGGAAACTTTCAGTTCTAACAAACATTGGGATAGGTAGGTCAAAAGGCAATTAATAGTTTACTTTATTATGAAAAATATTTTAAAAGAAGTTAACTATTGAGCAGGAGGCACTCGTGAAATTTCACAACGCAACAGTTATAATAATCTATTTCAAGTTTAAATCTGTAAATAAACCAGTAAGATGTAAGAGAAAACAGAACCAAATAAGAGTAAACTATATGCCATTCTTCTCTTAAAGTCAACAAATTACTCAATCTTGCAGCATAAAGTGAAGGAGGATAAAAAGAAATTTTCCATACTTTCTTGGAAAGTGTCTATACATTCAAGACACATCATATTTTTCTACACATTCCCTACAGAAATGTAGCACCATACAATTGTAAGCTTGTTCAAAGATTAAGGAAGAAAGTACATCATAGCAAGATACAGGTAATGTATGAATATGTTAACATGCAAACAAATGCACCTCGTATTTGTATCTTAATGAAATATCTTTCTCAGGTGAAACCAAAATGTGTTAACAGGCATTAATTGCTCCTCTTCAAGAAGGCCTGGGAATCAAATACATGACTAAATTGCTAGAATGTCATGTATGTTTGTCATTTCCAAAACGAAAAAGAGCTGGAGGAATTTTTGCCCTGTTTGGCAGCACTTTCAACAATATGAATGTCCACTACAAGGACTTGGGATTTCCATACTGAGTCTATTCTATATTCTAGTGGCACTTATGTGAGTTTTGGCTACCTTCGCTAATGCCAGACTCTAGGTTTCTGAAAAGGAATCTTCACTCCCCATTGGGATTAGGAGCCCCTCATGCAGTGTAGGGAGCAACCGGCAGATTAAGTGCTTCAATTTGGTTGAAGGCTAAGAGTGCGGGAACTGCTATGTCCAGCAGGAAATTTAATTTTGAAGGAATACTGTTACGCCATATGAATAATCAAGAAGAAAAGCTCCAAAATCTTGGAAGCTAATGCACGTTTTTGGCTGAGTTCTAACCTTTTCACTAGGGTCACTAGGGTCTCCAAGCTAAGGGATGCTTTCATGGTTCAAAGAACAAAGATATATAGAGAAGCATAACTGACAAGGGAGAAAAACTTTCTATCACAAACAGCTTGATGACCAACAAGCATTTATGTCATGAACCTTTTCTAGCGCGCTCATCCCTTTAAGTTCCCTCAGAATAAAGAAAAGAAGAATTTCGTAGAATTGAATAGAGAATAGGTATAGGTAGGGACCCATGAGAAAAAGTGGAAATCCCAGAACGCCACATCCCTTTCCATTTTGAGCAGCAAGTTTCCCTTAAAACAGAAAAAAGAGTCCCCCCTCGGTAAAAATGTGCCACTGAAGAACAGAATTTGGAGCTAATTCCTTAAGAGACTTCTGGCTCTCTACTATGAGTAGCAGCAGGTATTAAATGCTCCATAACTTTCATCTGGACTCAAAATTTTGAAAGGTAATTGGTAACCTTTCCCAAATGAAAACGTCAGAGTTACTAATAAGTTTTCATGCTTAAGAAAAGATTGGTACCACTGGCCACCAGAAGAATTTAAACAAAGAAAACTAAACAGAACAATAAAATAAAATTAAAAGAAAAAGATGTGTTTGATTCTGGTGTTAATATGCTAAGTAATCATGCAACAGTAGGCAAACATGATTCATATGATGTATAGCTGTATGCATCCATCTTTGTGTTGGGGGCAAATTCTAGGGGGAACGGGCCCCAGAACAATGTAGCAGACTAGTGCATCTTACGAGTTAAATGGCTTGCACTTTCTCACAAGCATGGCAGTATGGTGGAACTAACCAAGCATATTAGTCCCAACTATTGAAGAACTTAATTCCAAAGACAAACCAGGCATACAACAAAAATGTATCATGATCATTCCGAGAACAAAATAAGAGAATACAAGCAAGACCATGTAAAGGCATCACATTCTCCATGAGTGTCCAAAATTAACAAACATTTTATATGATCTACACACCACATTGTCTAAAGCAGCTGGTGCAAGTTTTCAAAACGTGTCATGTGAATTATACACATGTAAAAAAGTTATCAATCTTACCATCATCAGTTTCCCAAAATCGAAGAAGACCATCATTTGATCCTGATTTTACGAAAATCACATGAAAAAGTTAGCGCACAAACTTATAAAGTATCAAACTTAAGCAGCTATCAGATTGGCACAATTGCCAACTAAACCACCACTGGCAGACAAGTGACTGTAACCTGTAATAATTCCTTTATCTGCTATAGAGTATTCCACACATAGAACTGGACCATCATGGCAAGCTAGAACAGCGTCACATGTTCCCCGAGAAACAGACCACATTCGTGCAGTCCAATCATCACTAGCTGTTACTACAGTGTCCCCAACCATTCTGATAGACCTGTGTTGTCGCCAGGGTGTGCTCAGTCACCACAATTATGGTGTAGCATTATTTATTAAAATGAACATGACTCACCTAATCCATTTTGAATGCCCTAAAAGCTTGTGCATCTGCCTTCCAGCTCGAATATCCCAAATATTTGCAACCCTTGAAATGGATGTCCGATGAAGTCAGGCTTTAGGGAGATGAGGGCATAAAGAAGTATGGTAATTTGCAGAGGCCACAATAACAATTATCTCTCTTCAAATAAATGTACAAAAAGTCTATATGAGAAGTTTATGTGGCTTACGCATCTCTGCCGCCAGCAGCCAAGATCCCGGTGGAGTCATCATATTCCATACACAGAACTGCACTTGAACATCGGCCTACGGTGGCAACACAGGTATCTGTCCTGACATCCCACATCTTCACAGTTCCATCATGTGCAGCTGTGAGTACACGCTCGCCTGAGAGCATCCTTACAATGCTGACCTAAAAGGGAGCATAACAAGCATTAGCCAAGTGAGTCTTCAACAAGACAACACGAGTACGAATATGCCTACCGATTAGATAGGTGCATAGAAATATTCAGCAAACAACTAGAATCTGAATTAAAGAAATTAATCATAGCATGAAGTGACTCAGAAAATGTTTCACTACATCAAAGGGAAAGACGCAGCTTTATCACCTAAAAGTTGCAGATAAACTGGCTAACAAGGTACTATCACACATCACATAATTTCTGGAAGCCATACATATCTTAGTAGTCAGAGAGAAGTAAAACTTCAATCAACACTAACTAACTAGACCATAACTTTCTAGACAATGTAATCTGGTTGAAGGTAATCCTTCTGGCACTTAAATAGGTCAACTTGTTAGTCTTGGCTGCAAGTGGAATTTCATAGGCTTCAACTTTTAGGTCATTGGAGAAAGAAATTCCAGATTTTTGGTCAGAAACAAAAATGTTTAAGATCTTATGACTTATTTTGGTACAGAAATGTATGTTTTCCAAAGTGATCAATCAAATAGAGTTCTAAATGGATTGGGTTTGTTGGATTATGACAGGCCATGCAACTAAACTTTGTTACTGAGCTAAATCTATTCTGGTTTACAGGATCAGGTCTGGTATTGTTCAGGGTCCTGTAAGTTTGCCAATGTGTGAATCCAATGTACCCTCACTGAAAACATAGTATAGTTAATGTATCAGGATCCAAAAGAAAGCATGATGAACATCAAGGTATGGTTAACCTAGCCCAATGCCAAATCAGGTTCTGGATTTGTATGGACTGTTCAGAGCTGGGTTAGTAAGGTACAGACCACTGACAGGCCTAGAGCATACTAAATACATACTAAATGTTTGTCCTGCATAACGACTCAACCAAAGACAAAAAGGAACAATCAAAAGAAAAATGAATTTTAGCGGTCAATGGATTGAGCAACTTAGCAAATCCTCAGAGGACAGAGTTTCCATCTTTCCGCATTTTACAACAAGATTTTGTAATGAGTAAAAGATGATGAAGTAGAGATATAAAAATCATTCAAACCACAAACTGAAGCATGCATCATCAGTAATTGAAAAAGTAAAAATGACTCTAATCACAGCAGGACAAGGAATACATTATTTTCTGTTATTGTGAAAAGACAACCCAACATCTGCATTCCTTTGGAGCTGTTTTGCAGCAAGGGACCAAGAGAATAAGCACATATTGCCACAACTAAAATGTTGCATGGATAGATCAACCATATGCTGGTAAAGTAGTAAACTACCTGGAGTTTAAGCAGAAGATTCCAGAACAATGGAATCATGCATTTTCATTGTATAGGTTTTTACATGAAAAATTTGCTGAATGAGCCCATTACTTTACTTGTACAGATTTTTTCGAAGATAACAGCTCAATCTGATAGACCTTCCTCTCAGAGTACTATAATGGTTATATTCTAAATTATACATTTAATGTGAAATGATTATTAGAACTACCAAAGCACACACAGAATACACTCAACATAAGTAAAGGGGGGAAAGCCATTTAAGTGCAACAGAACAATACTACTCCAATCAAACCTGCGCATCATGGCCCTTCAGCTCTTCTAGAAGCTGAGTCGTCTGTTTATCCCACACAAGTACAGACTGGTCATCCGAACCGGATACCACCTTCCCTCTATCAGAGCTTATGGCTCGGACAGTTCTGCACAGAGAAATCAATAACTAGTGTTAACTAATAAAATATGACGACATAGTTTTATTGAACAAACTAATCCCAATTATATAATACTGGAATTAGAGGTCGTTACAAAATAAGGTAATGATATGATTGATCTTCTTCCTAAAATAAGTAAAGCAAGTACGGAGAACTACTGAAAATCTGCTGACAAGTAGAAATAATTGACGCATTAGCCTTCAAATGCTTTACTATGTGGATACATTACCAAGCATTTCTCAATGAAATTAGTTGATCATTCAAGAATATTGAATCTGCAAGTATGTGAAGACAACAATATTATCTCATATCTTAACACATAGATACCATAGAGGCTTACACAGAGAGAGAAAGGAGATGGGCACAGAAAGAGAGAGAAGGAGATCTTTTGCAGATACCTAGTGTGCCCCTTCAGAGTTGCCCTGAGTTCAGAACCACGAAGACTAGGGTCCCATATTTTTACCTGCGTTTATTAATAAATATGATATGAAACATAGTGTAAATTTTAGTTCCATCTCGAAAGGCAAAAGGTTTTAGAGAGGCACTTGACATATCTTTGGGCACCACATATGCCCCAAGGTATGGGGCTTATACACCAGAAGCTTTGAAATATTATATTTAAAAAGTATAAAATAATATTAGATAACAAGAAAAACAAGTATTTCGAACGTAGGCTAAAATAATGACAAAAGAAGTCCATATATGCATGAATATAATAGAATAAATCAGAAGGGTACACATTTTCAGCTCAACATATTAAAATGAAGGAGAATAATTTATAAACATCCAAATCATGAGATATATAAAAAAATTCCTAAAGGAAGTGATTTTTATGATTTTAATCTTTACAGAAAGTTGGTAAAATTTTCGCATTTAGCAATCTAAAACTGAAAAAACATTTTTTTGATTCACACATCTTTAAGGCATAAGTGCCTTGAGACGATTTGGGCCAAAAAAGCCATACATCAAGCACCTTGCAGGAAAAACTCCCACAAGCATTATGTCAAGATGATTGTACAACTGCCCACCCTTTGGACGCCATGGACAACATTTAAAACACTGTTTTTATTAATTCTAAATTTCATCAGAAAGATCTCAAAATCTAAAAGGGCACATATAGTGCTTGACAGAAGCTTTAATCTCTAAAAGAAGAAAAAATTATTTTGCATAATAAAAAACATGACGATAGTAGTCTTATGCTGGTCTCTAAATGGTCCCAAGCTTTGAAACTAAAGTTCCGATCTACTATTTTATCTAAAATCTTACTGTGCAGTCTGTGCTCCCACTGATAAAGAATCCTGCGTCTTCACGGTCACCGACTAGGTCCCACACTTCCCTTTTTGTCACACAATGTAAAGCAGTGACTGCTCCAGTATGACCTCTCAGCAAGCGGATGTTGGTTTGCACTTTCTTCTGCCCTGCTGCAGATAGATCTTGCTTCTGAAGAGATCCATTGTCATTTGTAGCTGAATCGACAATAATTCATCATGATCCGAGAAAAACACAATTAGGCTCAGTTCTATTCTAGAGAAGGGACATGTACCTAAATTGCCGCTGTCAGATGTCCATTTACGCACACGACTGAAAGGCTCTTTCCC
>NC_026157.1:1003543-1012929 GCF_000512975.1 Sesamum indicum
CTGAACCCAGCTCCTTCCAACAACAGATGCTTCAGAAGATTGCTGAGTGCTGTCTGCAGCATCTTGTGGACGTGGAGAAGGCAATCCAAATGAGGATATAGATAGAGATTTTCCAGAATAGATTGCCCAATATCCAATGCAAATTTGACGGATATGCGAGAGGAATCCCCTGATCTTTATCTGAGATAATAAAAGCAAAATAGCAGATACAGCAGATTATTAGTAACAAGGACCAAAGGTTCCTTAATATCAGAAACATATAGATGGAAATAGTTTACATAATGGCATTGATAAAGGCAAATTATAGCATATCAAGACTACATACAAGACTTGCATATTTCTCCCTTGCATGTCAAGTTGCATATTTCAAGAGATGCCTCAAAGACTGTTCATACTTTGCCAAGATTGTTGAATGGACTTAGTTAAGGGTGTCAGATTCAGATATCCATGTAGGATTCAAATGCTGGATACCTTCAGAAATACTCTGACATTAGCCATGGTAAATGGGCAGGTCATTCATTCGTCTGTCTCACCAAGGCTAGGTAATATCATTTTATTCGATCTTTTTAAGTTTAGTTTTTAGATAACATAAAAGTTCAAAGATGTAGCGCCTAAGATTGACACTATAACTATATGATGTCAAAACCAAAGCATCTAAGTCATAATCATGCTAAAAGAAACTGAACGAACATTCAGTTATTCTTCTGTTAGTATATTGTGGATGGGACTTAATGTGAATGACAAGTATCAAAAGTCAAAGAGGTTTATGAAGCATCAATCACAAAAGTAGAGAACCATTCACTGTACATAGAGCATCTACGGGGATACAGATACAATATATATACAAAAGGGTCATATTCAAGGGAGAGAATTGAGTTGGGTCATTTGAGAATCCCCTACTGGATCAATATTGCCCAATGCTGAAATCACACGGTTTTCAAAGTGTTACCCCAGTCTCCAGGGTATGTTAAGTTACTGGGATCCAAGAAATAGGAAATTTATTATAAATGATGCTTACTTAAATATATTGAAGTTAATATGCTCAGGCGAGTAGATAATGAGCAACTTTTATTTTTTTATGAATAATCATGAGGCAGTTGCAGGAAAAATAATATGTAGGCATACTGGCTTATTTCCTACACTTGTTCAGGATATTAATAATTATTTTTTACCACCATTAATTGATCCTAGAGAATCACGGTCCTAGTAGCTATAGGTGTAAATACATCAAACTGAATTGAACATATTTTCACGATTGGTTTCAATTTCTAATCAAGCTTATCCCGTAAGCAGTCTCACACAAGCTTTAGTTGGGCTGAACACAAACTGTAGGTTTTACAAAGTACATACATTTCAATATTCTTTAGTTTATCAAGTTGAGCTCAAGTTCAGTTTCCAATTAATCAACTAGAAAGGGTATTAAACCTTGTCATCCCTATCGAGCTTAATCTAGAGCATGTAGTTTCCTTTGAGCCGTATGAGTAGCCTACTTGAAACTTCTCAATGAACTCAGTTTGCATTGTTTTTGAGAGAATTTTCCTTCGCTGTAAGAGCACATTTACTTCAGAATGTAATTAATGGAGCACCATCAGCCCTGTCACTGTCTTCCAGGCCTAAACTCGACATTATTGCACACCAGCTTGACATTTTATGACTTACATTTCAAAAGATCCATCAGTCATGAAACTTCTGCTACATTTTGGCTCCGTTTGGTTCGTGTGATTAGGCATGATAACATTATTTATCATGACTAATCAAACGTTTGGTTAGTATTATTAGAGCTCGGTATTAATATCGGGCCCAGTCTTATTAATCACAATGTATAGTATTATGAATCATGCCTATGTAACTGGTATAATTATTCCTACAAGTTAAGAATAATTTTTTTGCCTAATTTACCATTGGATTCTCTCGTCTTTCTCACCTCATCTGCGCTCTCTCCCCTCTTTCTTCCATTTTCTCTTTCTTCTCCCCACGACTTAACGGACGCTTATTCCTCCCATTTTCTCCCATCTTTCTCCGATCAAAATCCGACGATTCTATATTCTCTCAGCGAGATTCTTTTGCTGTCGGTGGACGACTGAAACAGCGAGGAAGATAGTATTATTAAGTGACGCTTATTCCTCCCCTTTTCTCCCATCTTTCACCGATCAAAACCCGACGAATAAAATAATAATTTAATAATAAAATATAGTAAAAATATTACTTCTTCCTTTTTTGGACATTTAAAAAATATTTGAATTTTTTCATTAATTACTTATTTGAATACGTATTTTCAACTTCGGCTTTATATAAATATAGACAAAAAAAAAGTAAATATTTCACAAATTAATTTTATTTTACGCAATTGTATATCAATAAATAATTCAGTGGTTTTTTTAATTGTTTTTAAATCATTCACAGCTACAATATAAAATATAAATACCTTAAAAATGGATACCCTTTATAATCTTTTTCCATTTAATCATACGTTATAATCCTTTCAATCAAACACCATATTATATTATCAAATGAGATATCCCACATGCAATACCTCAAACCAAAAATCATATAATGCAGGACAGGATTAATAATCATTCAATTTTCATCCTATCTAATCCCATCACGCTTAATCCTATCACACGAACCAAAAGGGCCCTTTAAGTATTGTTTGTGATTTCATACAGGCTTAGTAGCACAAGCTACAGAAAACTCAAAAGTGAAACTACAAAGTTTTTCAATGGGTTCAACTCCCCAGGAAAATGAAGAGTTAAACCGGCAAAAGCATATATGTTTGCAACAGATTGCAGATCATTTAGTTATGAATACACAGGACACAAACTTGTGGGAAAACTGTATGTAGTTCAAGCTTTCAACATCTTCATATTTCACCAAACAGTGCAGGTAAATAATTCCATGTAACAAATACATGTAATGTAACTTACAATGTGCTTATATCCAATGTTGTTTTTTCCAGCTATTGTTTCAATCATGTACCACGCATCGGTGTCAGGAAGTCCCAGACCAGCCTCCATAATAGTAAGAAAAGAGAATTTCATAATCCAGAGCATGAAAACAATAACTTTAAGGATAAATAAAGGTGTGAGGAATCGATTGAGAGCTGATAGAAGAAGTACCATATGCGTTGCTATAATGATTAGTTGTGTTGTCACCAGTGTTGCATAATTGGTTGACCTAACATAACAGTAGCAAATAAAAAAACTGTAAGTAAAGGCCTCTTCTGTTCAATTTTATTTTCTGGAATTATTGTCCCACCCCATATACAAGCAAGAGAGAGTGATGGCACCAAATAGGGTTTTACACCAAATATCGTTTTCCAACATGATGGATTGAGGAAACGCAAAAAACTTAGGGATAGCTACCCAGAGCCCGCTGGTTTGGGGCAGGTTATAAAGCCATATGGGTCCCAAGGCTGGTCCTGGGTTTGGTGTTTTGGATCCGGTTCTTTTAGTATTTTTATATATTTTATATATATTCATATGATGCATATTCATATGACGTATATTCATACATATATTAAAACATATATGTATATTTTATTTATGCTTACTTATAATACAAAAAATTAATACTTCTACAAATTAAAATAATAATATAAAAAAGTTAGTAATTTTAAAGTATTATATATAAGTAACATATATTTTGAAAGTACTGATATTATAAAGCCTAAAATATACACATGAATTTATAAAAGGAATTTTAGTCTTTCAACAATATGATTGTCTCAAGATTATATAGTTATGGAAGTATAATCTTTTAACAAAATATTTTTTTCAATTTTTGAGAATTAAATCAGGTTTACTGGGTCAATGGTCCAACCAGTTTTGTCCGAGATCATGAACACACACCACTCCTGTCGCCATCCCTCGCAAAAATAACCAGCAATCTCATTTCAACAAAGGAAGATTTTCCATTGTCTTCATCCCTCCACTTCCAACTGGATGATGTAAATGGAATGTTCACAAAGTAAAGTCATGAAGATATCTCCAAAAACGCTGAAGGACTTAATGGTGCTAGTTCAATTTTTGTTTCTGAATAAACAATGTAATGGCACACCTTCCTAACATCATCATCTCAAATTTGTTTCACCAAGAGGTAACACCACCGCAGGATGTAAGTGGTTCTTCAGTATAAAATGTTAAAGTAAATGGAAGCTTATGCAGATACAAGGAAAGACTTATTGCAAAAGGATTCAGTCAGACATACAGCCGAGCAAGAGATGTTAGTTGGAATAGCAAAAGATAAATTCAATATAAGTAATGCTCTCTTTAGCAATAAATTCTCAGTCCCTACATCAATTAGACATCAAGAAGGCTCTCCTTAATGGAGACCCGGAAGATGTACTTTGATCTTCCATCTGTATTTGAGTACATTGGGACAAATAAGGGATACAGACCAGAAGAATCCTTATAACCTCAAACAATCTCCAAGAGCACAGTTTTAGAGGTCAAAAGGAGATTCAGAACTACAGTTATACCCAGAGCCAAGCTGACCCTACAATGTTCTACTAACACTCCAGTCAAAAAGTTGTCCTTCTAATTGTGTGTGGATGGCATAATAATGATAGGTGATGAAACTGCAAAGTCTGAGGGAAAGAAAGAACAACTGCAGATGAATTTGAAATTAAGGATTTTGGAGTTCTAAGTTCTTTCTAGGCAAAGAATTTGCAGGATCCAAGGAGGATATCTTTGTTAATCAACAAAGTATGTCCTGGATTTACTTAATGAAACTAGCATGCTTGGATGCAATCATGCAGGACAGCTGAAACCCCAAGAAGCCAACCCAAAGTTCCAACATGTCGAGAGCCAAGATCTTGTAGATAGAAAAATACCAAAGGCTCCTGGGTAAAACCAACTATCTATCACACTCAGCCCGATACAGTTTTCAGAATGAGTATGATGAGTTGTTCATGCACTCATGTTGGAGAAGACTTTGAAGCTACCAATAGAAATTTGAGGTAACTTGAAGGAACGGCAGGAAAAGGATTACTCTTCAAGAAACATGGATATCTACAGATAGAAGCCTATACAAATCCAAGTGAGCAGGATGTGCTATCGATAAACAGACTTCAAAATACTGTGCCTCGTTGGTGGTAATCTTGTCACTTTGAGGAACAAAAAACAAAACATGGTAGGTAGAACTTGTGCTAAGAATGAGCTCTGTTCACTTGCTCATGGGATCTGTGAAGTGATATGGATATATAAATTGCCAGAAACTTGAAAATTCACATTCCTTCATGGATTGTGCAGTTTAATGTCACAATAAAGCAGCAATTTCTATTGCTCACAACCCGTTTCTCGAACATGCTGGAACTTATATGAAGGTGTCCCTATGAAGCTTACATTTTTTACACTTGCTTATCAGACTTTGTAAAGGAAAGGGTCATTTTCCAATAGCTGCTATCGGTGGCTTCCTCAGTAAATTGCATGGAAAAACAATGTAAGTTTCTAATTTAAAGACCACTAACCAAATATCAAACAGACAACCATATAAACTGAAAAATATTACATGTATATAGAAGAATGTAATGAACATGCTTAGTGTTGTAAAAAATGAGCAATGATTTCAGTTTAGTCGACAGAAACATGTGGGCATTTCAGTTAAATCAAAACGGAATGAAGCATCACAATGAAATGTCCTTACTTGCTAGAATAGCGGTCGAGCAGATAGTCAAAGTATCCTTCCCAAAAGCTGCAAAAATCACACATAGGATAAACAGTCTACAATATACAAATGCAATTAAATAAGTAAAAATATCAGGTAACAGCTGCATTATAGAAATAGCTTTTAAATGCTGTCACTGAGACCAGTCATCTTCATTTTCTATTTAGAGCCTAGCCAGGTTAAACATTCATTATATCTCCAATTAATCATTATTACAGTGGAAGAATTCAATACATCCAAACATTATGCAATAAAGAAAATTCCTATTCACTTACCTGCTTAAAATTTGCAAGCACTAATGTTCAGCAAGAAGAGTCGTACATCACAGTTTAGGACTCAACAGTTTATGTGAACAACTCAGACAGTGTCTATTAGCCTGTAACTTTTTTATTGGTCATAAAATTGACATAGAGATTAATTTTCAGGGAAGAGTTGTTACTGTAGATAATTATTTCTTTATCTTATTTATGTTTTCCGGATTTGGAAGCCTGCAGATATCATTCCAAGGGCCAGCATATCATTAATTACGAGTTTTAATAAATCCTAGCCTCCTTGGCCCACAAAGGACTTGATTTCCTGTTGTTGATTTTATCTAAAATTATAAAGTGGGTTTGTGAATGTTTTTGACTGGTTTAGCTTAATGTTCTATGCCTATATCAGTAATTTGATTCTGTATGCTGTTCTATGATACGAGTACAGAATAACAACCATAAAGAATTGGGGTCTAATGTTGGTAAATGACCCAGGGCAAAAGGACTGGAGCATAACACATGACACACAGTTGAAGTAGCTCAGCCTACACTCACATTACAATAAAATACTTCAATTCTGCTAATTCACCCAAACTAGTCGGATAACTTTTATTTATCAGTTGTCTCTACAAGTTTCTACTCAACAGTTACTAGATAGAGACGAGTGTAATCAGATTGGCATCTAGAAGGCCACTCCAAAAACTAATTGTTAAGTATTCTAGTCTTGGAGTTATAATTTGTTTTTGTTCCAGTATTAGCATGAACTCTTTCCTTTTCTAGCAATGCCCACCAAACATGTTGTGAAGTATTCTGGTCTTTTATAGTTTATTTTTGCTTCAGTCATCAGCATAAATTGTGTGAATTATTCTCAAATTTTCCTTTTTCTTAGTAATGCTCACTCAAACCAACCTGTGGTCACACTCGGTTTTCTCTTGCCTATGACTAATGAAAATAACACCCCTTCTATTCGTCAATGTGCAATTCTTTTTATTCTTAATAAAAGGATTGTTATATTCATTGCTTGATCCAATGAGATTCATAAACAAGAATACCTAGTGCAAGTGCGATCGGGCTGAGCTGATGCATCTAAATAATATACATTCTTAAATTAGCAGGACGTTTAATGATTTATTGGTAAAAAATCCGATTTTTCTCCACAACAAATAGCTATTTTCCATATAATTGATTTGAGGGTTACAGATTGAGATTTAAATTGCGTTATATAGGGATAATTACGTCAACACCCTTGAAGAATAATCAAATTACGCAAACCATAACTAAATTGTCAACCCCCATGGTTATAATTGTTTAAAACTATCACCCCTTCCTGACATTTTTCAGTCCCGGAAATGTTAACGCTATCACATAAGACTATAAAAATTCAATTTTTCCCTTTGGCTTTCTGGTCTACAATCTGACAAACCTTTTTGCAAAGTATACCCTTCTATATGCAAGGTTTATTTGATATAACGCAGGGTCTAAATGTAATACTTTCACTAGTTAAAAATTCCATTTAGATTTATCTAGTAATTTCATACATATATTTCTCTCTTTTAAAAATTTTAAAGTTAATTTTTTTTCATATGAAAAAGACATCAATTACTAAATTATAATTTAACCAAATTAGTAATTTTATCATATTTATTATATTTGCACCTTTTCTTTTTTTTTAAAGTCTTTTATTAACTATAATCAAACAAAATATAATACCAAATATATCTTCATTTATTATCTAGTTAACTAAGAGTTAATTCTTGCTGCTGCTTTTTTTCTTTTTCCCTTTTCCTACTTATGTCCTTCATCTTCCTCCACTCACCATCTACCTACTTTCCTTTTCTTTCTTTCCTTCCACCCACCCCATCACAACCCTCCAACCTGCCTCAACCACCACCATCACCCCTACCCCGTGAAGCACTATTCCCCAACCCCACTTCCTTCCTCAGTGCCCCCACTCCCGTGTTCGCATCTACTACCTCTACCACACTATCCTATGGGGTTTGTGTGCCTAAGCATGCCTATACGTGTGTATGTGTGTTGTAGAATTATATCTATAGGAAGTTAGGTGTATATCAGGATAGTGTATAGCAGAATATTAAGGATTTGTTAGCGATTTCTTAATTATAGTTGGTATCCTGTTTTATGGAATCTTGCTTCCTTTTCTAGGGACTAGTGATTCTCCTTGTGTAAATATTCTATCCAAATATTGAATTAGGACATGGAAAGTAATCCTTCCAGAATTTTTACACAGTATCAGAGCTAACCATAGCTTCGACTCTGCTGAAACCTAATCAATGTGCAGATTTAATGACCGATTTGGACATGCTTGTAGCATCCAATTCATCGACACTTCTCATACGTCGGTTATCCCCAAATTTTAAAGCCTTTGTGTCAAAAATTGATTAGGTCCACGTTCCCTCACCAATTCTTGAAGCCCTTAGAATACTAGAGTGGAAGGTGGGCACCTTGGAAGAAATTAGAGCCCTTATGGAATTGGACGATCACATCCCTTCCATACAGTTAGGTGTCAGTGGATCTTTTCCGTCAACCATAAAGTGCTGAAAGGTACAAAGCTCAGTTAGTAGCAAAGGGCTACACTGAGTCTCATGGAATTGACTACCATGAGACATTTGCTCCTGTTGCAAATTGAACACCATCAGGATTCTTCTCTCAATAGCAATCTATATGGATTGGCCTCTCTTAAAACTTGCTGAAAGAATGCCTTTCTGAATGGAGACCTCAAGGAACAAGTCTACATGGATATAACCCCAGCCTTTGACCAAGTGCACAAGTGATAAAGTGTACCAATTGAAGAAATCTTTATATGGGCTTAAAACGGCCTCCTTAAGCATGGTTTGACACATTAACCAGTGTTCTCAAGAGAAACGGCATTGCTCAATGTCAAGCTAACCATACACCGTTCAGGTGAAGAGTTGACTCCTCTCATAGTCTATGTTGACGACTTAGGAGGAAGAAATCAATCATCTAAAGTAACTTTTATCACATGAATTGGGGATTAAAGATTCGGGTCATTTGAGGCATTTTTGGGGATGGAGGTTGCAAGATCAGTCAGAGTATCTCATTGTCACCACGGAAGTATGTGTTAGATCTTCTTAATGAGACTTGTATAACTCGATGCAAACTGGTGGACACCCAATGGATCCAAATATGAAGTTGGGGGCTCGAACGAGGTGTAGATTGAGGCAGGTATCAGCACCTTGTGGGAAATCATATATATCTAGCTCAATATGCATCCTGATATTGGGTTCTGTTAGTTTGATCAGTCAATTCATGAAAATTTCCCAGTGAAGAGCACATGGAAGCAATATATAGAATCATTAGATATCTCAAAAGTGACTGGGCAAAGCGCTATTCTTCACGAAAACGACTACAAGGTCTATTGATGTATTCACAGATGCAGATTGGGTCACATGGATAACCAACAGAAGATCTACATCAGGGTATCCTTCTTTT
>NC_026157.1:1012939-1068227 GCF_000512975.1 Sesamum indicum
GGCGTAGCAAGAACCAATCAGTTGTCCCCAAGTAATGTACAAGCTCAGTTCACAGCACTAGCGCCTGGAATATGTGAAGGAATGTGGCTGAAAAGACTGCTAGACGGGTTAAGGGCGAAAACAGATGGTTCCTTAACATGAAGAGTAATAGTCATTTTGCTAGCTATTGCTAAGAATCCTGTGCATCATGATAGGACAAAACATTTTGAGATTGATAGGCACGTCATAAGTGAAAAGGGTGAGAAGCAGATTATCACGTTAAACCATGTTTCTGTACAGCAACAAACCGCAGGCACCTTACCAAAGCTCTTCATCGTCCTAACTTCCACGATTTGTGTTCTAAGCTAGGCATGATGAGTATGTATTGCCAGATCGAGGGGAGTGAAAAATTATATATATAGGAATATAGGTGCATATTGGCTGTAGAGGATAGTGTATAGCATGTTATTAGGGATTTTGTTAGTGATTTCTCAATTATAGTTAGTTTCTGTTTTATAAGATTTCTTCCTTTTCTGAGGACTTGTTTATATATTTCCAAACAAAGTATTGAATCAGGACAAGGAAAATAAATATATTTATGTGTTTCTCTTTTCTGTGTGTGTATTATGTGTCTGGGTGTATGCAGGTCTAATGTGCATATATATGTGTAGCGTGTGGATATACACATATATGTGCAGAAAGACAGAAAAAAAGGTGGAAAATAATTTGGCTTTAGAAGTTTTAAACAAATGGTAAAAAGGTCACAATTAGTTTAGTTTGATCGATTTCTTTGCTGCTTATTTAATTGTTAAGGATGGAATAAGTATGTTTGCTCCTTTAGGCCACTATTTTGATGCAGTTGTTCTCAGTCAATTTATTCAAAATAGAGAAGTAGTTTTTGAGTCTGACTAGTTTACAAATGGTGCAGCATAATTATCCTTTATATATCCTAGGATTCAATTCATGAAGTTGCTCTGCAAAGTTATTTTCTTAACAACTTTTCAAGGACTTTGTAGAATACATCCAATTGTATAGTTATTGCAATGGTGTGTTGTGGAATATGCTTTATGGTACTTCCTGTTATGCCAACACAGCGAGCAGTTGAGCTTTCTGGAGCATCTATAGGGTATGCAGCAGCTGCAACTCTCCCAGAAATTGGGCAAGACGAAAAAATCAATCCTGCTTTGAGGTTTCATCTTTTCTTTAACATATTTTATACTGGTACTCATGTGGCTGTTCCAACTTATCATGATGCTAGCATCCAAGTAAGTAGTTCTAAGCATACTTATCCAAATTTCTACCAGAATGAAGTCCATTAAGTAAACTGAGAAGATGTAAAACCGAAAGCATCCAGCAGATTGATCCATAGACCAACCACAGTAGTGGAACAGATAATGTGAAAGATACCACATAAAAAAAAAAAAAAAAAAAAAAAAGGTAGAAAGCCAGACATAATACAATAGAAGACATGCATACCGTAACTCATCCCAGATGGAAAGAGCGCGAAGGTGTCGCTGGAGATAATCTGGGACATTGTTCACATCCTTCTTATGCATTTCAGCAGACACTTCTAGGGCATCTCTAATAGTTGCCATGTCATTCCGAGCTGTAGCTCGGCTGATGGCTGTTTTAAGCTGCATTCATTTCCAACAAATTTAGGCTGCACCTTCATTTTAGAGATACTTCTTCGTCAAGGAGAAAAAATTTTGGCAGATTGAAATTTGGCCAAGGCAAGATCAAGCCTTATCAACAGCCAGTGTGTTGAACTATAACAAGGAAAGAGTCTCTCTTCCTTAATCAGGAGGATTAGTTACTGATCAACCGTATCTCATCAAGGAAGGAAACAACAGGCTGGAAAAGCAGAAAAGACTCAAAGACATCGGCTTCTACACACACACTTTACAGATCTTTCAGAATTTTCTTTTTTTTCTCTAAAGTCTAAACTTGAATAGTTCTCTACAAAATTATGAATTGCTATGTTTTTTTCTGACTTGATGGATATGCAAAATTATTTTGTTATACTGTGAGGTTTTGTGCTAATCCAAATTTTGTTCAACTATTTCTTATTTCTATATTTCGTGCTTATTGAATAATTGGTGTTCATACATCCGATGACTATTAATTGTTCTTATTATTATTATCTACGAATTAAATTATTCATAACTGTCATGAATGATTGGGACCAATAGCATACAAGTTCATTATGTGCCCTCATGATTAATTTGTGGGAAACAACAGGTCTACATTAAATAATTGCATCTATCTGGATTACTTTATTTGAGTATAGTTGTTAACTTGCGTTTAATGCTATTATTCAATTGAGATGTAATGCTATCATGCCCACTTAATGCACTGATAATTTCTATTATGATGCTTGAGTTGAATCTATTATATCAAGAAAACTGAAACTTAGCATGGCTATCCTACCAGGTTTTGGGCTAAAATACTTGAATAGTGAAACTTATTCTTCATGATCGACGATCAGTTGGATAATGCCTTCATTAAATTGGACTAATCTCTATTGCATCACTCTCTCATCTTTTAAGTGTTTTCATCCAATTTTGTGTTAGTTCAGTTTATTAGCTTAATCAATTCCAACCCCACACATATTCTCCTTGCAATTGGAGTTAAGAATCCATCCTCCAGTTCACTTAGAATTCCACCAGATTCCATGAATACTACAAATTTGTACTATCAGTATTAATTCGACAACCTATTCAATCATTTTCTAAAGACTAATATCTTCAGTTATAAGTAATTTGGAAATTCTCCATTAGCATTGTCCGTATAATTTAAGAAGTATACAAGTCAAATTAAAATTCGAAAAAAAAATAGTGTAAAGGATTAATTTCAAAGGTAGTTGTTTAAATGTGGTTAAACTTTGTAAGATATTTAGTTAATTAGGTGCAAATAAGGAGTTCAAAATTGTCATTTTATTGAAATAATGATGTAGATTGTGTAAGATTATATGTAAGATGACAACAATGATAGGGGATCTGTAGATGCCATGTAAAGCCATATCTACATTTATACTGAACCTTAAAGGAGGTTTCTATAATTATCAAAACCTTACCCTTGAACTCACAACTTAAAGGTCAAATTAGATTTTCATTTAATTGCTATGCTGATAAGCAAATTCCATCGATTAGACCAATGATTGAGTCTACTTGCAAGACAACAACAAACAAGGAGTATCACATATAATTTTCCAACTCTAAGTAGCTCATAACTATAATTAGAACCAAACCTCAAGCAATGCCAGTTAAATTTATCATGCCTGGATATATAGAAAGCTCATAAGCAAAGAATCTGAATATTACTTCTCTTTTCTTTATGGATAATCAGTCACATATCAAGTAGGGACGGCAACAGGGCGGGTTTGCCAAAACTAGGGGCCCGTCCTGCCAAGAAAATCTTGGACTAGACCCGGACCCGGGAGCCGCCAACCCCAGTCGATAGACCCAATTAATATTTTTAAAATATTAAAAAAATAATACCATAACTTTATAAATGCGAGGCAATAATTAGCATGTTTTAGGCATTAAAATATTAAAAAATTCAAAATGTGTCGTTAGTGTTACTTATATAAGCATTAAAACGTTTATAAACTATTTATACCATTATTTTAATTTATAAAAATATTATGTTTATGCATTGTATGCAAGTATAAATAAATTACACATACTTTGCATATGTACAAATATATTTTATATAAGTAGACATAAAATATACAAAAGAATTTTAAAAGGAAAATAATCGGGACAGGTTCCAGTTTCCAAACCTCAAAGACCCGGACCTGCCCCGGGACCGTTTAATGCTTCAAAACCCGCCCCAGGGGGTCTGGGTCCGACCCATTGCCATCCCAAAATTATTATCAAGTATTAAAAGGGGAAGAAAATGAACTATAATGACTTCAAATAGTGCAAGAAAAATATGAAATTTGGCAAACATATGCTTCAAGAAGCGTGAGAAACATACCAGTTCTTTCACAGCAATAAACTGCTCTTCCGTCAATTGGCAGGTCCATCCCTATCAAGGGGAAGACCAGAGTTAGAAAGTAACATGATAACATACTTAAATCAAATGTTGTTTATTGAATAGAACATACCGAATGGATGTGCTCTCTTATACATTCAACAAATCCACTACCACCAATTCCCTCAGCATCAGACTCGATCAAAGCTGATAAAGTGATAACAAATGTGCCAGAAAACTTACTCTCATTTCATGTCTATGGAAGGAAAGACATAATTATTGATAGAGATTAAGTTTGGTCCTCCAGAAAAGCATACATACCAAGGATGGTTCCATACTCAAATGATGAAAGAGGGTCATCAGTTGCTCCCAATTTCAATAGTCGTAGCCACAATCCCTGTTCAATAGGGCCCATATATTTTAGATTTTCTTTGTAGTACCACCAAAAATAAGAAAAGATTCTGCTTTTAAGAAATTGACAGAAATAGTAAACTACGAAAAAACCACACACATAGAGCATATCCAGTGACATTTGTACAAAGACAATGATTGGACTTGCAATCTGACACTTTAAATATGAAAAGCCTCCAAAAGTTTATTGCCAACAAAGAGTATGCTGCAAAATTATACTGGAAGATCAGCGAAAACACACTGTTCTTCCAATTTTATCAATTGAAAATGTCTTGCACATAAAATCAGCTAATGGATCAAATAAACCATAAGGTTAACATTGTCAGTAGTTAGAAATTGAAAACATACTTTCAACAGAACTGGAAGGATGCTCATTAGCCACATTATTAATTGATAGCTTCAACTAATGTTTAAGTAAACTCATGCTATTGTATAAAGGTTGATCTTAAAAATGAACATCACAGATATGACGAGTTGTAACTGGAACACTCAAGAACAGAACAATAAGAACTTGTTCTACAAAGAAATAACCAACCAACAGAATGAAAGCATTATCAACTATCAAGTACAGAGAATTCTAACAGACCCAAGAGGTTGAGATCTAAAAGGCAAGGATATTCAATTAGAATGTGGATACAGAGCCAGCATAACATAACTAAACGGAAAAACATTACACCTGCAGCTTCACTTTAATGTCTAGAACCATGCGCTCCCTCTCTGCCTGTAAAAAACAGATACTCATCAGATTAAAGTAAACTACAGAATTTGCTCAATGAACCACATGATGTACAATGACATGATACTCACAGCCCTCTCCCTTGGACTCAGGCTTTCAGGCTTAGAATCTTTTCCAGCACGCATTGAAGGTGAACTACACAAAGAAAAGAGATGGAGAATATTAAGTTTCAGGATTCAAGCAAACCAATAAAAGCATAGAGGATTATCTTCATTCTTATGTAGCATACCTCAGAGTGTGCTTTCCAGAATACTCGAGAGCTCCACTTGCTGCTGCAAGAATCTGCTTCCTCTTTTCTTCCTGCTCTTCTGTTCTGATGTTTGAAGGGAACCTATCATAACAATATTTGGCACCTGATCCTGTAGGGAGAAATAATAAAAACTCATTGGTACCATGTCTGGCTCGTATGTCTTAAGGCATTTTTTAACAGGCATGCATGTCTAGCAGCATCAAGATATTGAAAACTACCCGACATTCCCAGTCCAGGATCAGAAATAGTTATAATCTCAGGCTCCGCCAACATTACTGGAAGAATTGAGAAAGGGTTTTGTCCCCTGCCAATAGCATCTTGCAACTTATCAAGAAGGTTGTTGCCATTTTCCTCAGAACCGAGACCTCTCTCCAAATAATCTAAGAAACCTTGGGAATCTAAAAACTGGCTTATCTGTTAAAGTTGGAGATCAAATATAAAATTCAGCAATCTGGAATTTTTTAAAATGAAAAGAAAAATAGCAACTAATGTATTTTAAACTGGTACAAAAAAAGTTGCTAAAATAGGATATAGCTACTCTTTGACTTAAACTAGCACAAAATGAATGAATTACTCACCATAGGATCTGGTGGCTGGTTTGTTGACCGAGAACGCTTCTTCAAAAATGCCTGACTGTTGAAGATATGAGTTGCAGTATTTTCCTAAGAAACATTGAATTAGTTGCTACCTTCACTTAGACTACTCATTACTGAAATGGCAAGAAGAATAAGGTTAAAGGTCCATACTATAAAATTGCGATAGCCACCTAAAATTGATGCAAAGAATTTTAGGAATATAAACCTGCAAGAAACAAAACAATTTTCAACAGGTGAGATGATACCTAGTATATAATTCTCTTGCCATCCAGTCTTACTCTGACAGTCAAGAAAAATCACTACAAAAAGTGGGCATACTAAAATATAAAAGATAAAACCTTACCAAGTAACATCATAGACCAACAAATAAGATTATAAAATGACTTAAACATCAGTGCAATTGAATATGCTAAATCCACATCTGTGCCAGCATACATTTTCTTTTGATTCCGGACTCGTGCACCATGCAGATTTCTACTAAATGGATCAATGCCTACGTCTCCATAAATGTATTAAATGTTGATCAACTTCACCATTCTCGATTAAATAAGAAACGCGCAGGAAATAAAGCATAACAGCATATACCTCAACATAATTTATCTAACGTCACAGTCAAACTGATTAGATTGGATGCAAAGCATGGAGCATCAAAATGCTCATAAGACATCGAGCTTTTTGATGTGTAAGTCTAAAGTGAAGAGTATGTGAATGTGAAAACTGTTTCACTAATTATAATTACGACCTGGTACTGCAATCCACGGAGCATTACACTTGGTCAAGCTCACCCAACTAATAAATGTATATGTTTTGCTAACCACAAAATCATATAATGGATTGGGAATTCACACAACCAAAATGAGTTGCTGTTTTGTAGATTTGGAAAAGTATAAGCAAACAAAGTCCTCAATGATTAACATATGGACAGCCGGTAGAATAAAATCATTAGCTTGATAAATAACATAAGTACCTCATATTTCAGAAAACTCAATAAAGTTCACCCTAACAAATTTCTTTGTTGATGATACCCAAAGGATTTCACTTTGACCATGTGAACATGAAAAGATAGGTCATGTAATGACTAAGAATTGAAGCTAAAGCTGTTGTAATACTCCAATGCACAATTCACAAATTCTATTGAGTAAAAGAGGCCATCACCATAGCCGTAAATGTACAAACACAAGAACAAGACAAACAACTCTATTATCTACAACGGAGACATCATTGTCAATGATTACATCATGAAATTTTAAATCGCTTAACAACAATTCACCTAAGATGGAGATCGTGATCCTCTCCCCATGGCCTACCACCACCACCAGGGCATTCCCCACAGAAGGAACCACTCTTCATCTGGTCTATGCCAACAACATTTGGATATAACAGCTTCATTATTTCACCACGCAAAGAACTATATTCTGGCTCAGGTATTTTAGGAATTTCCTCGGATGTTGTGATGAGATTGTGCTCAAGGTCAACCACTACGACCTGCAATGTAATGTAGGAAAAGAACATCAAATCTTCCTTAGATGTGTTCAGTCACATGATTATAATGCATTGAAAAACAGATGCACATTTAAGAGCCAAGAAAAAATTTCATCTACCAAGTGCCAGTTTAGTGTCAATAAAGCATAAATAAGTTAACATAATTCAATAGCTATTTTCTAGCATGCATACAATTTTGTACTACTTTATTTCAAAAGCTTAGATTATTTCAGAAGAATATGAGAAGATATAAAAGACAGTAGCAAATATTGTTACCATTGATCGGAGAACCTGTACGGGCAAAATTCTGAGACCCGTTGAGAGTTGAAGTTAGAGAGAAAAATAACGGTCTTGTCATACACCTGCTACATGTTATTACGTCCATTAACATACTATCTATGGTGCTGTGGATTATAACCATCAGACTCCCACTCACTAGCAGGCTGCCAGTGCATGACATCATGACCATTATATAATGTTATGGCATGCATCATAGTGTCTCAACATGCAATTTCCTACCTACTTCCTTAATAATATGATATTTGAACATTCAATTGTACCAAGAAGATAACTCTTTGGTTTTGTTATAGATTGAATTCTGTACGGAGGTCAAGAGGATAGACGCCAACAAGTCCTAAAGAAAATATTGTGACTCAGGCACTCAGCTAATCAACTTCAAAAAATATCCAATGGACTGCATCAGTACAAGTTTATCAAATGCTAAATAAGTTCCAAAAGAGTCATCATGATAATAAGCATTTTGCAACAACAGCAGTAGCTAATCCCAAGGTTCACAATCCACGTCGCCTAGTGAAAAGCGAAAAAGTTATTATACAGTATATACTTCACTTTGGATGGATTGCTAGCTGTTCGAACTCAGTTGGTCAAGCAAATAGTCAAGGTTGAATACCTTGTTCCATTTTATAAGATAAGCTCACCTGAACGCTCACTTGATTAGTTAAAAGATAGTAAATTATGACATGTCCCTTGCTAATATAAGCTCCAAAAGAGTCACTATGTTAATAAGCATTTAACAAACAATAGCAGCAGCCACTCCCAAGGTCTGTAATCCACACCGACTGCTGAAAATGGAAAAAAGTTACTAAATTCTTCACTTGAAATGGACTGCTAGCCATTTGAACTTGGCTTGTCAAGCATATAACAGTGCAAGGTTGAATATTTTGTCCCATTCTACAAGATAAGCTCACCTGAAAGCTCGACTTGATTAGTTAAAAGATACTAACTTCCGACAGGTGGAGACTTGATTTGCTTCATTTAGAACCAATGTAGATGGATTATGTAGTTGACATATAATTGTAGATGGGAAAATGATGTTCCAAAAGTTATAGTTTTATGGTTTCAGGATCCCACTGTTTAACCACTCGGTTTGAAAGAAATTGCTAAGAACTATAGGTTTAGAGATATGTTTTCAAGCTCCACCCAACCCAAGAAGCATCCCACATGACTGTCAGGGCAATTAGACCAGTTAGTCCAGTTTGGGTTTCTAAAGTCATGGCTGCTCCTGATCTGTTAAATTTAGATTAAGCTATCCTGAGAAGCAGTCAAGGGAACAAGATATCACATACAAAAGTCAAAAGCAACCAACTGACGTCGGCAAATGAACATAAAAAGGTCAACGAATAGGGCAAACAAAGAAAACATTGGCAATATGACAGAGTCTTCATATATTTAAATCCAAGAAAGAACTTACGCCATCCATGACCAGACCAAAAATATCAACACCTGAATGAAGACCCATCATATATGGCGTGGGGGCATCAATATAGTCAACTCCACTGAAAAATAGCAACGGAATGTAGACGTGCTTCAGCACAACAAACATAACACGATCAGAAAGCACTCCTTTGGAATATTTGAAGCATAACAATCTTAATATAAAAAAGTACACCGGATTTCACCCTAGTGCAAGTAATCCTTCTCAAGAGCCATTCTCAAAAAGTTGAAGACATACCTGCCACCGAAATGGATATATCAAATGGCATATGGCCTCCGACACAAGAGTTAAAAGAGAATACCTGCACACACAATGTAAATAACACAGTTAATATTATCAGGAAATAACAAGATGATAAGGATAATCTTATACAAATTCCCTTAGGGTTGTCCATATATGACAGCCATCAATTCCTCGGAATTGTCACTCTCCAAAAGTAACTTTGACACTATATATTCCCCAAGACATTAGCTCCCATTAGGAAACCTTTTTGAATCATCAAGGCTATCAAAATCCATATTTGCCCTCAACTTATGTCATACTGGACTAAGTCGCCTCTTTCATAATCACAGATGGCACAAAGAAGGTGTATTATACGAATTACCATGTCTTGGATACAAGTATAAAAAGTGAAAGATCAAGAAGACGTAGCACAGGAACAAGATTTTACACGCACTACCCATCCGCACCTGCTTGCCTCAACCCATTCCCACATGAAACCCACATTTAGCCCATTCCCTCACCCCAAATAGCTTCTATCCACAAACATACCCCACCCCTATTCCATAACTAGGCAATTTCCTAACCTTCCATGCATAAAAACTCTTAAAAATAGTCTCGTGTAGTATCAGGTGCTTTTTATATCGGGACACAACCGGCATATGGAAGGACACAAATGAAATACAGCTGTGAATTATCCGAAACCAAAAAAAAAACACAAATGCAAATAGCATATAACCAGCAGAAGTATCAAATATATATCAATTATTAACAAGAGGATCAAATTAAAAATAAGTAAAAAGGGGTTCAATAGTAATTTATATCAATTATTTCTTTCAATTCCTCATCTTCTATAATATCTTTATCCTCTCATTCTACTTAAAAATGAGTTGATTCCTAAAAGATAAAATGAAATTATGAGGTTAAAATTAATTAATAACTTGAAATTTTTGGTATATTCTATTCACAACATACGTCCTAATATTTGAATTTTCTTTATATATACAAAAATTGACATCTGAAAAATTAACAGTATCCTAGTTTTACTATAATTGAAATTCATAGAGAAGTTAAGAGATGAGCAGTTAAAAAACTTTAGCTATGGGCATATATGCGCAATATTAGTTTATCAACTTATAATCATTTATATATATGTCCACATACGTACATGTTATGTATAGAAAAACAGATAGATAGATATATACACACAGCTCACATATTGTAGCCTAAGCTTTCAAAATTATCAAATTGTTTAATAGTTGGCATCTTGAGTATATGCAAAATGGCCTGGTTTAAAATGATCCAGTCTGTAGCCATCTCACATTGTTGTATTGAACTATCTGCATCCATGCACATAGATGACCACCTCCAGTACAACCACACACGATGGACCCTTAGTATGGAGACTGATCCCACCTACTCATACGCCCTTTTCCACCCACACGAGTTACATTTTAGCCATCCTCTTCATCACCTTCTATGCTAAAACCACCAGAATTGGCTATCCGAAAATTGTGTCATCATATGCATGAGTAGGATAAGGGTAAGGGAGTTGCAGTTGTGTAGTTGGGGAACAAGGGAACAGTGAGGCAAGGTTGCAGCACACATGTATTTTACATTGAATGTCAAAATATAATCTCATAAAACTAGATAATTCGTATAACTTTGCTTGAGATATTGGTGAAGGCATATAAGTGATTTTTGCTTCACCATTTACTCTTTTGACAAAGCGTTAGCAAGGGGAGGACGATGTCATTACATGACATAAAGGGGTGGCTTCTAAAACAGGTTCTCAAGTTCTATAGATGAAACAAAAAAACAGACCAACAAATTATACATACATGCAGCATAAACAACAAGATCAAGAATCCAAGACAGTATAGTGATTTCTAGTTCTATTTCATAATATGGCCATTTTAGCTCATCACATTCATCATCTCTTGAGCCACTAGTGTCCAACTGAAAATGCATTTTTTAATAGTTTCTCTATGGTGATGCCAACCATGGATTCTTGTTTTTTTTTCTTTTTTTTTTTTCCCAGACAGGAAAATTGACCCACATAAGATTAGGCAACATCACTAACTTAAAAGATAGAGCAAATTAATAAAATAATTTAAAAAACACAGGCAGCTTGAAGAAACACACGACAAATGATTATTATAGGCAAAACCACCAACGGACTAAAAGAATGTTAATGAACTAGAACAAAATTAAAATATTAATTTATTTTCAAATGAATAAATCTCTGTATAGAGAATCAGTAGGAATTGTCATCTCATTCTTGAGATATCATATCTTTGAGATGAAATTGAGACATAAATTTGAGAAAAAGAAAATTAGTTCGTAGATGTGTTTGGATGTGAGATGTATGCAAATGACTTTAGTTAGTGTGATGTTTAAAAGGTGCTCGGTAAGAGATAAAACTGTGATGTTTATGGCTGGTTTTTATATGTCTATTTGAAAAGGGTATAAAGAAGAAAACTTCTGAAAGATATTTCTCTAATCTCATAAGCAAACGGTGCTTCAAAGAAAACCTGAGATGGATTTCTTGGAAAATATTGCATCGACAACCACTGCCTAGTGTTTTCTTTCTTTTTTCAGTTAATATGGTGGTCATGGTTCTGGATTTAGAGTGTGGTGTTCGGTAAAGAGTCACTCTCAGCAATAAAGATGTAATATTCTCAAACCAGTCCATGAAAAGGACTGGACTGGAGAATGTAGCTAAGGGATACAGCCCATGACACTGGTACTGATGCTAACAGTTATAGTAAGTATTACCAATATCAGCCTGAAGTTGCAAATAATGCACAGGTAAAAAGGTCGAGGAAATACTTGTCTGAGCGAAGCAAAATCCTCCTTTCAAGCAACACAGCAGTAAAAAGTTTGATGAAATTATCAACATCCAGACACTGGAGGAGAGGCTGGAAGGAAATCTGCCATGAAAGGAAATAGACTATGACTATCGATATAAAATCATACAGACCAACAAACAAAATATATTCTCAGAACAAAACACGAATAAAGTTAGTTGGTGACGTACATCAGCATGAGGAAGCCCACCCTTTGGAGGAACCTCTACAGCAAGCAGGCTATTCTCAATCGCGAACAACACTCGGTCCTTTCCAGGAGTAGGCAAGGGTACATTGGAGATTAAATATGCTATAACATCCCACAGTGGCTTGCTGAAAAAGTTTTGAAGCTGAGCACATTATGTATCCTCTTCAAATAATAAAAATAAGCATCCGTAATCATAAAAAAAAAAAAAGGATCAAGAAAACAGAGAACAATGTTCCTAGTAAGATTTATAACTGGCTCCAAGTATGTTGCCAATAGTTCTTCTCTCTTCCATCAGTTGTAACTCAAGCAAAAAGAGCTGTATTTAGGCAAGAAAAACATACATTGTCCAGAATGCAAAATGGAATAGTTCAGCAGAACTTGTCCTCCATTCACATACCACATAAATACAATACTCATCCAGTTCAAAATATTCTCCGTCCCTATTTAATAATGTTTCCAAATGAACCAAGAGAACATTCACACTAAACAACAATGATAGTAACCTTTGGCTGTGGAAGTTTGAACATGTTGTACAGGTAAGGAAATACATGCAATCTGAACATGACAGGAAAAAATTATCAATTGGCCAATCTAATATCCATATGATGCTATTCTGAATCACTTTTCCTTGAATTCCGTCTTTTTTCTTGGAATGTTGAAAGAAATGCCGTCAAATGCCTTAGTCATAGTTATGACCTGCATGCAAGAAAAGGCACACAACGAAGTCGACCTGCTCAATGCTGATTAAGGCAAATGTTCAATCAGATACCTAAAGCCAGTGGAAATGCCTGTATGACCTTTCATCGACCCTTCCCAATGCTCCTCAGCATAGAAGAATCTAGTACAACGGATGAATGTGGTGGTCGCTTATCCAATTATACATGGGGAATTGAACAAGCATGATACACAAATATGACAGTCCTCCAACAGGGTATATCATACACATTTTAAGGATACAAGGTTCCAGAAGATGTCAGCAAAAATGCTTCACATAATTGTGATCAGGTTCATTAAATCCCAGATTGCTGGGTATTGGTCCATGGGGTTTCTGATTACTATGCATACATATATACAAATACATAAACATATGTATGCAATTATATATGAATGTCAGATACACAGAGAACAAAAAGGAGCAATCAATACATATACCATTTTGAAGTACTATTTTGATTGGCGTCATGATAATGAACTATAAAACAAGTCAAGGATTGGTACTATACAATAGACATTTCCCAGTTGTTAGCACCTCAAAAGTCAAAGATCAAGTAAATAAGGTTTCCCTTTAAGTTTCCATGTCCATAAGAACTCGCGTTCTTACCTGCTTCCAGAAGTTGAAAAACAAAGCAGGAATATTTCCTCTAATGCATCGCGCAGGATGCTGAAACTGGGGGCACGCGAGATAAGACAAATGCATTTATCAGCAAATGAATTGGCAGGTATCCGATATGCCTCTGCTATGTCTTCACACACAGGATCTCGAAATGCAATGCAACTAACATAAATCTTGGACCCATCCCCTTCAGTTAACACAATGGGGTAGCTCCTGGGAAACGATGAAGGGTCACTAGAATCAAAGCCCGAAGCATAGAACTGCACGCCTGCCGGCAAAACGCAAGTAGGAAGCTGAGGTGGGGGAGGAGGATAAAGAGAGTGATTGGAGGAAGGGTATTGATCTAATAAAGACGGCAAGTACATGATGCCAGTGCCATGGTATCCCCTGTTCCCATCAAGAGTCCGGATTTCTGGGCCGATTCCACACACCACGAAATACTCAAAAATTCGGGCCATTGATTCCAAAGGGGCAAAATATGAGGTCTTAGATTACTTCAGATCCGCCAAGAGACTGCTCTGTTGAAGTGACGAACATCTTTGACTGATTTGAATTTCGTCTTAGCAGAAATCTAACGGAGAGGAGCTGTCCAAGAAAATTCGGTGGAGGTGCATCCAGACTCTTGGGAAATCAGGTTGAAAGGGGGCTTTTGCTCAAATGCTCGATTACGAGATGCAACCCAACCATACGATTTGAGTAACTCAGGTGTGAATCATTAGATTAAATTTGATAATGTCTGTGGTTATAAGTTAAGCCAAAATCTATGGGATGAATGAGCCGCTAATTAGTAATATATTAGAAAGCGTGGCCCATTTTATATATATAATTTCCAAAAATAAAAAATAAAATAATTATGTAAATTATATTATTATAGTTAATTGACAAATAAAGATGATAATTATGTAGAAAAATTAAAAAAAAATGTAAATTAACCACCAAAAAGTAGTTTTGGAAATTATGATAAATGGGAAAATTAAGAAATAATTCATTAATTGATTTAAAATCTTAAAAATAAATGATACATCAAAATTAAGTGGGACATCTAAAGGTACTCCTACTTAATATATAGTACAGATTTTGTTTAAGCAATTAACAAAAGCCGGTGTCGTATATTATGTGGTTTATGGGATAAATAAGCGAATAATATACTATATATAATTGAAAATGGGAAAATTGGCATCGCAATTATTTTAGTATGTCAATTTTAATATTTTAATTAATATATTAATTTATTTATTAACTTCCCACCCACCCATCTAACTTCTCACTTCCCTGATATCTTTCAATAGTTATTAATTTTTTTAGAAAAGATACGACCAATCTTTTATAATATTACAAATGAGCAAATTATCCCCTATGAAATTTCCTCCCTATTATTTTTTCATAGGAGGTAATTTGCTTATTTGCAATATCACAGAGATGTAAATTGCATTAAACCCCTTATTTCAGTTTTTTTTTAATTTTTGTCACTATTTATATATAAATTTAATATTAACTTATTATTTTGTATATGTTGAATTAAATAATAAATATTTTATTTTAAACTCTGCCACAAATTACTAGTACTATATATTAAGAGAGAGCACCAATTTGGTGTCGCCCTTATTCGGTACATTTTTTTTAATATTTAATTTAATTTTTTATATATTTATCTAACTTCCTACTCCTCAAACTATCTTCTGATAATTGTTGCCTCTTTTTTTAATTATTATTTTCATCTGTTTTTTCCACCACTTTATTATAAATTCAATATTAATATATCATTTATTTAATAATATAAATTCTACTTTAAATAAATAAAATCATATACACGTATGTAAAATATGCCACAAATTACTAGTCTTGATAATAAATATTTTTGGGTTCGGAAGAATCATTCCGAATAAGAAAATAACATATATTATCTCTTATTTAAATCAAAATAATTGGTTTTCTTGCAAAAACAGGACATAGAATTAACAAACATATCAAAAATTACAGCATAGGTATTGTGTGTTTGTGATACAAAATTTTTGCATTTTCAATGCTTCAGTTTCTCATACTTCATTTCTCTTCATACAAAAAAATAAATATACATATCAATATATATATATATATATAATAAATGGATAAATAGCAATTTATCCCCGTGATATTGGAAATGAGCATATTACCCCGTATGAAGAAAATATCGCAATTTACCCCTCTGTACTTTTTAAAATGAAACAATTTACCTCCTTATACAGGGAAGTAAATTGCTTCATTTTACAAATTATAGAGGGGGTAAATTGTTGTATATTAAAAATATAAGGAGGTAATCGCTATTTATTTTTTTATAAAGGGATAATTTGCTCATTTGCGATATCACAAACAGGCTGCTTACATTTTTTCCTATAATAAAATAACCTTGGCGGGGGATGGATGTAGAGTCTGCTATAATCCTGCAATCAAGTCTTGATGCTGCCACTCTCCAAAGTGTTCAAATCTTGCTGGGACGCAGCTTCTGCCATGAGTTTGTTTAGGGCATGAGTTGCCCAACCTAAGGATTCAGAAACAGAGATGTAAGGAGTAAGTGTTCACGATATTGATATTAATTAAATGATTGATTGTTTTTTTTCGTACGCAAGTGTTTGCGCAAAAAAGTATTTTTCATCTTCTTGCTTTGAAGATGTACTTTTGACGTATTTTGGATGCCAACTTAAAATTGTTAAGAAAAACGCTTTTAGGCCAAAAGCTAGTGTGGTTCTAGCTGCTTTGGAGTTTTTATAAATAAATTTTATTTTATTTTTTACTACTTTACCCTCGTTATAATACTCTTAATTTAACTTTATCGCATTTAATTTATTTTTTTAAATTGCATATTTTAAGTTGATATTGAAATTTTTAAATAATTTAACAATAATCAAATTTATACTATCACATATTAAATAATATATTTTATTTGCTATGTTGCCTTATTACTCCTATATTGCTCAAATATATAAATTAAATGCTATGATTAATTAATAAAACAATTTTTTTTTTGGCAATCATGCAAGTTTAATTATTATGTATGAATCAATAATTATATTACTTAGCCGGAACATTATTAAATTAAACATCCACTTTTTTATTAATATTTTAAAAAATTAAAGCATGAAATATACTAATCAAAATAAATGCTTTTTTTTTTTTTTTTATAAATACTACTCACTTTTGATTCTACTACAATTTTCAACTTATTCTACAGAAATCACTTCTGTAAAAGCAAAGTTCTCCCAACGACTCCCATAGTATAACAATTTAAACTTTTGGATGAGGTGGTTGATTAATATGATATCAGAGTCAGGCCAAACACGGGGTCTTGGATTATAATCTCATTGTCATCCGCTTATAAAAAAATACATATATTTATCTTACATGCAAAGATGTACGTGTTAAGTAAATTATATTTGAAAGATAGGTTTAACAAATTTTATAAACTCGTTCATTTTATTAAATATTTTTAACATTTATAACATGTCATGTCCTTTTTAAAATATTAATCGAGTTTATAAGATGCTCGAAATGATAATTTGTGTAATTAATTTGAACTAGTTAACTTATAAGTTTATAATATCTTATTTTTTGAGCTTGTAAGCTCTTTTTCTAAAAGATTTTCTGTAACGCTCTGTAATATTTTATCAGCATCTGAACATCTTATACCATGTTGTAATAAGTTTTAATGATGTAGAAAAAAGTTGAACATTTTAGTAACTCACCGTTGAGGGAATGTGGAGATGGGAAGAATTGTAGGTAGCAGATAAGAGAGACCACCGCGCCTGCATCGATGTATATTAGAGTTGATTGATGAGTTGTATATTTAAGTGAAGCAGTTACCTAAGATAGATCCAGCAAACACATCAGTCCAATGATGCCAATAGTCGTCCACACGAGAAACAGCCACAAGAGCAGCACACAGATACGGCAAAAGAACAACGCAAAGTTTGGCTGCGTGCCCGTTTCTGTCGAACACTCTGATCTTCCCAGACAAGTACAAAGCCAGGAAGCCCAGACCGGCAAAGGACCCTGCGCATTTTGAATCACTTCATCATCACCTTATTCTTTATATATATTAAGCAATTTCTTAGTCTTTGTCATGCTCTATTTTGAAGGTGTTTTTGGGGGGGGGGGGGTGTGGGGGGGAGATAAATGTCTATATTTTCCAACGATTTTCAGGATTTTTTTATTTTGTAATTAACTACATTAGTATAAATCAAAATGAGTTAAGGGTTAATTATATTCAAGCCCCATCTGAAAATGCGAAATTATATTTTTTCTAAAATAAATATTAAAATTACATTTACGTGAAAATTCTCGATTTACACTTAACTTTCTTTCGTTAGGGTTGGAACGAAAAATGTTGACTTAAAGTCAAAAAAAAAATTACATAAATTTTTAATTTTGCCCCTCATTTAACATTCTTATATATATTTTATTACTTATAAAGGGATATATATATTTAGAGAGAGAGAGAGAGGGGTTAATATCATTATATTTTTTCCTTTATAAGTATAAATTTATTCAATGAAAACGTTAAATGAATTGTAAAATTAAAAATTTATGCAATTTTTTTTGCTAAGCTCAGCTTTTTTTTTCCAAATCCTAACAAAAGTAGGTATGTGTAAACAGTAAATTTTTGAGAGGGTGTAAGTGTAATTCTAATTTTTTTTTAAAAAAGATATAATTTGACATTTATAGAGGGGGTCTAGTGTAATTAACCCTAAGTTAAAAATACACTCAACGTACGACGACTTTTGTATAAATACAAGAAAACATCTATGATGTTCTTAACTATCTTTCAGGCTGTCGAAACATGAAAACAACAAAAGCCATGTCTTAATACGTTTCTTGATCGACTGCCCTCTACCACAGAGTTTATGAGAATAGATCTCAAGAAGCAAGGGATTAATTGAATCGAGAAAATTTCAAGAATAACTATGTGTTTAATGAACAATTTGAATTATGTAAATCACTCTGACGTCTCTCCTACTCTCTTTTTTTCATTATAAATTCTCCTAACTTGCCATTAAGTGTCTATGGAGGAATTTTCAAAATAAAATATTACTGCAAGAAACGACGTTCAATTTTTCAATATAGGTACGAGTACTTAGTAAAGTTAAGGATATGCAATGTAATTTAAGGAAAATTCTTGTTCGGATCAAGTTTGGTCAAACTAAACCAATCACAGAGCAAGTATGATATACTTGTGATATATGTGATTGATCACTTTTTCTGAATTGTACACTAATCACACGACAAGTGTACTGCACTTGTCATATGATTGATTCAAATTTGATCGAGTTAGATCCGAGTTAGAATTTTTCCGTAATTTAATTCTTTTTGCTTGACACCTACATGAAGAGTGGCCGCTGGGAAAGCTTTTATATCCTTCCTTTATAACCTTCTTATCACCAGTACACAAGACATTGCCATCATTAGGATCAAATATCTGGACATGAAGAGTGAATTCTTGTAAGATACAAATTAAGGACCATAGCATATGAACATTATTACAAACAAACATATGACAATAATTGTGATATATATTGCGTCAAATGGTTGGAAAGACATACAGGTGTACCGTCCGGAAAACACCTGTAGAAAAAGTTAGGGCGAGGTCTTCCGACGGCATCTTTTATTGAATCGGTTATTATTGCTGTTACTAGAAGCGAATATGCAAGGCCTGCAGATGCATGCATAAGTACCAGATCAAGTGGTCATTCAACGTACTCGAGTCAAGCCAAATAAAGGTCATGAGTTTGGATATCACTATCACTCATTTATGAAAATAAAAAAAGAGTTCCATGTGAGGGATAATTATAGTTTTGGTCCTCATATATTGCCACTAATTCGTTTTCAGTCCTTAAACATATTAAAGTTCTATTTTAGTCCTTTAGTTTTTAAAATGTTTACAATTTCAATCCTTAGGCCTAATTAATGACCAGTTTGGCCTTTCAAAGAAAACATATAGTCTAACTATCTTTTTTCTATGCTCATGATCAGGCTCAACATGCTTCCAAAAATAAAATTAAGCCTCCATAAATTCATATATACCTTTCTTTGGCCACCTTGTTCCCAAGTATTCAAAGTCCTCAGTATTCCCTAGTAGTAAAGTCCATAAAATCGAGGACCTAGAATACTGGAGCAAAGGCGGTCAATTTATAGAGGCTTAATTTTATTCAGCATGTCGGGTCTGATCATAAGCAGAAGGAAAAGATAGTTGGACTACATGTTTTCTTCAAAAGGGCAAAATGGTCATTAATTAGGCTTAAGGACCGAAACTGTTAATATTTTAAAAAGTTGAAGTACTAAAATATATAGAACTTCAATATGTTTAAGGATTGAAAACGAATTAGTGGCAATACATGAAGACTAAAACTGTAATTATCCCTTTATGTGATAAGGAATACTGTCTGCACGCAACAGAGTGTGTTAAAAATATTCAAATATTAAATAATTATCCTCTTTAATTACTTAAGTTCTTAAATGAAATTGTCATTTAACAAATTACTTCGATTTTCTGACTGTACATAGCTCTGTTATTTTGGAATGATCAAAATTTATATTCCAAGTTTATGACTATACATAACACTTGTCTATTACATTTGAACATCTGGTAATAATGTTAAAAAATATGGTTGTATTTTAGCAAAAGAACTTTAATTGTTCTATTTTTGATTTAAAAAAGGATAACTGAAATTATTTTTCAAAAATGAGAACTTAGGATTCACATTTTTTTCAGTTTCATTATGGTTATATTCCTCAAAAGGAGAACTTTGACTATTCTGTTTGTCATTTAAAAAGGAATAATTATGCTCCATTCTCCTGAAATTTGGTGTAATTACATGTAAACTTTTTACGATTTGAAAAATTTCATTTAGTCCTCCTGAGTTTTGCTTCAATCTAACAAATAAATCTCTACGTTATTCACAAAATTTGATGATATTAACAAAAAAATATGATAAAAATTCATACTTACTTCAAATTGACTTATTACCAATTTATCGTAGGTCAAATAAATCTTTTTATAACTAAATTATCCTTATACATCTTCACACGTGTTAATGCATGTAAGGAGGTATATTTTCACCGTTATAAGAATAGTTTAGTTATAAAAGATTTATTTGACCTGCAAAAAGTCAATGATAAATCAATTGGGGGTAAATATCGATTTTTATACAAGTTTTTTTGTTAATATCAACAGATTCAGTGAATTTTGAGTATAAGAGAGACCTATTTATTATACAGAAGAAAACATGAAAAATACTAAATATAATTTTTCAAATCATATGAAATTTACGTATAATTATATTTGAGCAGAGGAGAGTATAAAAGGATATAATTTAAATTATTTTTGAAAGATGGGACTCCTGAGGATTCAGCTTTTCTGTAATTTTGAAAAGAAAGAAATAGGACTGTCGGTAATTACAGTAACTCAAGAGGAATGCTATTGTAATAATTAACCATATATGATATATGCGAAGAAGGTCATACCAAGTACAGCATGGTGTAAATCATAAACATCCCTTCTGTAGTAGTAATATACCAGAAATACGGTAATGGGCAAGATTACTGCATATATCTGTGACAACATGAAATCAACCTTAATTATTACAGGAGTGTTAGTTTAGTACATGAAGCTACTGAATTGAATTTTTCAAATCTTGTCGTATCTTTTATTCCGTTTATATATACAGAATATACATATAATTTTTTTTTAAAAAATAAAATTCATGATATCATTGTTATATACATGATATGTATATGTTAAATAGAGTAAAAAATACAGCATGGTTAGCTATAATTGTACGCAAGTACCGGAACAGCCCACATGGGCACAGTGTCTTTCTTAAAAGGGTATTTCAGATCGGTCATCAGCTCTGCACTGACATAACGATGGAACGGTTCTATCACATTGAGACCAACATCCATCGCCACAAGGAGTAGCAGAATCAGCCAGTCGTGCCGATGCACTCTCGCAAGCTTTGATCCATGAGATCTAATAGTGTGCCCGATGAATTGATTCTCCCTCATTCTCACGAGCCCATCTATACGCAGCACACACGTTACTCGCTAAAGATATGGATTAGTACTGAAAGCAACTTATCTATGCATATATAAACTTAACGCTTGTCAAATTTTATGATCAGACGAGTTTATGAGCGAGTGCTGCATGTCGAACCCTTATGCGTGCATGCTTTGCAAATACGTGTCACGACTTTCATACATGTATATATATAATTAAGATACGCAAACAATCATTCATAGAGATTGAAGTTCGATTCTTACGTAGGATGCGGGCTCTCCAGAAGTAGAATTAAGCAACAATGGCAGAGATGGTATGCACGAGAGACAACAGAGTGAAGATCATTTGCAACCTGATATTGACAAGAAAGGGAAAGTTGGCGTTGTAAAAGGTTGGATCCACAACATAAACGCAAGACCGTAGAAAACATTGGGCAATTTTCTCTAGAAAATAGGGACATGTATTGACAGTTAGTCTTAGATGGGAAAACTATTTGATAGTAAATAGACACACACACACACTCACACACAAGTGTGACACATTTTTGTGGGCAATTTCGACCTTCATATGTTATGGATAAAGAGCATAAAATGAAATAAAAATTCAATTTAACTACCTATATTTTATAGGGGAATTCTTTTTAATTTATATATATTAACTTGGCCTCGTTCAAGTTTAGTCCACTGATTATGATAGTTATCACATTTTATATACTATGTTGCAAATTAACATGCTTCAATTAGGTCCTACGGTGGCCGGATTTTGCTTTTTTGGTCGGGAAATATGCACATGCTGCACAATTTGGGAATGTTTTATCTTATTTGGCACTGAAAAATGACACGGCACTTGAAGTGAATATTTTTTTATATCTTCTTTGCCATATAAGCACTTACATAAAGAAAAAAAAAGGTCAAATTGCATAAAAACAAATTTTGAATTTATATTTTAAATTAGCTTTCGTGACACAACGCCTCTACATGCATATGATAAATAATCTTACACACTTTAAAATATATTATAGATTAGAATAAAATATATAACTTAATATACCAACTTAAAAAAACAAAAAGAAAAAAATCAACTCATATACATATATTATCACAACAAAAAAATGTAAATACATAAAGTTATAGATAATTATAAATAATTATTTAGTAAATACTTATAGATTATAAAAAATAATTATAGATTACAAAAATAATTATTATTTTATAAAAATAAATATAAAAATATTATTTTATGATTATATAGATAAAAAATGTATAAAATTATAGATAATTATAAATTCTTATTTTATATCATATAATACATAAAATTATAAAAATAAAATAATTATTTTATAAGTAATTATATATGATGAAAAATAAAATAATTATTTTATATAATATAAATTTAAATAAAAAAATAACCTCCCTATCCCAACCCCTGCCCGCCACCCCCTAATCCTCGAACTTGCAGGCCATAAAAGGGGGCGAAGTTGCCCTCAGTGGAAGGGGGCAACGACAATCACCCAAATTATTATAGATTTGGGCGAGTCGCCCAGTGCTAGAGGAGGCGGCGTCCCTTCTAGCGGGGGACGGAGGGGCGGCGGAGTTGGACCGGGGAGGGGGTGGAGAATTTTTGTGTAATAGGATTTGAATTGTAGGGGAGGAGAAGTGAAATGAGAAAGAAGAAGGAAAGAATAATAGTTTTCCTTCAAGTTGTTTTGTATGATTGGAACGAAAATAAATCTCAAATATTTTTATTTGTTTGGTACGAGAAAAACAGATTAAAATGAAAAGACTATTTTTTTATAATTTTACTGAAAAATCCTTATCTTCATTTTGTATTAAAAAGCAGATAAATTAATTCATACTAATATAATTTTAGTATATCAAAATTTAAAAATCTTATTAATACAAATATTTATAAAAAAAGATCAAGAATATTTTTTATTAATAAAAAAATTCTTCGTTCACTGATGTAGTAGTTTTCAGCGATTTTGTTATCTTTCTTTGGCGATTATGTACAATATTATCAGCGGGAAGGAGAAAAAAATTGAAAAAAAATTATATATATAGGGGCAATAGAGTAATTAAAAATAAAATACATACTTTTGTCTTTTTGACATTCCACCCAATTTTAAATGAAAATAAAACTGAATCACGGAAAAGTTTCATATACATCAAATTTTACTATCAAACAACATTCTTTCTTCTACTCTTTTTTATACTCCCATTTTTCACCCTACCAAACATACTCTAAAATATTGCCTTGGATAAATTTGCACATTGCATATTAACGAACTTGTTTCTAAACTTTCACTAAAAATTAAATTAAGTTATTAAATTTAAGTAGTAGGCTACAAAATGACGAATTAAACGTCAAGAGTAAAATTGACACAAAACTTCGACTTTAAAAGCACCATTTTATTAGGAGTAAATTGCAATCTACCTACCTGTATTATAAAAAATAGGTAAATAACCCCTTTATAAAAAATAAAATAGCAATTTATCCCTTATGTTTTTCAAAATATAGCAATTTACCTTCCTATATTTTTAAAATTGAGGCAAATTGCTTCATTAGTTAAAACACAGTGGGATAAATTACTATTTACTTTTTATAAAAAAATAATTTACTCATTTGCAATATCACAGTAAGGTAAATTACATTAAGCCTCTTTAATTAGCACCTAACCCAAAAAGTAAGTTTTTATAGATTGCACATTGTAAAAACTGCAGAGAATTCAGTCTCTTGGGTTTCGATTTCAGGTTAATTTGCAAATCTTAAGGAAGGCACAAAGCCAAAGTTTTTGGAATTGAGAAATGCTGTACAGTACCTCCAGAATGAATGAATCCCCAATGTTATGCATTTAATTACAATACTATTAAATTATACTAAAAATATTGCAGAGGATGAGAGATGCAACAATTTACTATGTTTAATGTGAAATCGGACACCTTTTACGAAGTCTAGAAGGCTTATTAGGTTACCCTTGCAATATCTATTCAACAAAGTTTACAGATCACTTTCATTGCATTTGGATTTGTGTTTTAATTATTTTGTTTTGTATTTTAAAAATAGAGAGAGAAAAATAGAGATAAGTAAGTGTGTATTAAAAATAGATAATATGTTTGGATTTGTGTTTTGGGATAATTTAAGATATTTTAAAATAAGTGGTGTAAGTATGATGTTGGGATTTGGAAGACAAAAATCACTGTTCATTGTCAAATCATATATACATATACATATTTTATGTTCAATATTGTATTTTTGGGAGACAAAAGTTACTGTTTATTGTCAAATCATGTCTGTTTTATATTATGTATATATTTATTATATATAGAAAGTTGATAAACAAAAACACGCAGATAAGGTGTAAAACACAAACATTGAGTGTGTTTTATCTTGTTTCGAAAAATACGAGAATACAAATCCAAACAAAGCCTTTCGTTCCTGATCTATTGAACACATGCTTACAACATTCAACAATAGAACAAAAATAGTAGAGAATATTACATTTACACGTACAAGCAAAATAATCATACTACAACTTTTTACATCAAATGATAGCCCCATATGTTTCTATAGCTCTTCTTTTTTTTTTTTTCTTTAAGTTGTATTTTTTGCAATTAGTTATGATATTCGAAAAAATGAACTGGCACAACGAGGCTTAAACGCCCGAAAGGAAGAAAAGCTGCAAGAGTTTAAAGGAATGTAAGGTCTAATGCCCCTCTACGAGGCCTAGCTGGAGGAAGGGAACCTAAAACAACCTTCAAAACCTAAAATTTTGTAGTATTGATGATTCGTTCCAAATGTGTTACGAAGACGATTTTAGTTGGGAATGGAAGTTGCCCCTTCTAAAATTGCCGTTCCAAATAGGTCTTTTTTTTTTTTTGTAGTGTAAGATCGTGAGTTCGAACCCACCAACGTATGTGATGTTTCTTTTTTAATAGTAGGTATTGGTTATATATAGTTATCTAATATGGATGAATAGTATACGGTTATTATTGTCGTTGTAGTTGAATGGTATATGATTGTTATTGTTATTGGTAGTTGTTAGATATTGATATTTAATATTGACTACTGTAATCGACTTATTTAGAAAAAAGAATATTAGTTTACCATTATCACTTTTTTCATAAAAACAAAAAAAGAATTGACAAAAAGATCTTTTTTTCTTTAAAGAAAAAAGCGATGACTATATACCAAGCTTGAGAGAACTCACAAAGCACACAATGAGGATCTGCTCCAGTTCGGAGTGAAAGATTAGCCAGTGTTGGTACTGCATCATAACAGAACCGCAACATCTGCAAACAGATTCGAGGAGGCACGTTAACTAATTATAGTCTGCTCCAAATGAAATTATGTAGTTTTTGGATAGAGGTATGAAATTATCAACTATGTCCTTATGTAATTTTTTTTCTTTTAAAATTTAAAATTTATAAAAAAATCAGATGGAATGGATGAAATTTTTTTATAAAATTATAAAAAATTATCCAATTAGTCAATAAAAAATTAAAAAAATAAATAAAATTATAATCTTTAGTCCAGAAAGGTATTTTAGTAAATTCACCACAAAAAATGAATGGAAGCCTAACGAAATGGACTAAGTGTTAAGCTATTATTAAAGTTAAAAAAATATTAATAATTTTTAAAATAATAAGATAATATTTATAATTATATCAAATTTTAAAAAAAGTCGTTGTAGTTTACCTATGGTCAAAATTTTATTTACTGTTTGTTTTGTTTTTTCAGTGAAAAATTCACCTTTTCGATGGTAAAAAAAAAAAAAAACATTTTCCACCTTTTCCGAGGTTTTCATATTTCCATTCTAATCAAAGACTAAATTCTCCTTCTAAAATTCAATAATGAGTTTCATAATTTTGATAGTTATAATTACTTTGTAAAAATTGTTAATAATAAAAATTAATGGCATAAAAATTATATATGAATTCATAAAAAAGAAAAGAAATAATTAGTAATACATATTTAATTGCAACTTAATTACAGCAAATAATTATTGTTACTATGCATCCCATGTGACAAAATTTTATCTAAAAGTGCACTAAGGTAAATTACACTAATATTCCTCAAGAATACGTTTTATAATTTTATAAAAATAGAAAACATTTTTGTAATTAAACATAATATCATGTATATAGTCTGTATGCTATATTTAATTATTTATAATGTATGGGCATTTCAAAAAATTATTCGATGTAGTTTCGTCGGATACAGACACAATTCAAACATGCTTCACACAACATCCTCATGCTTGAAAAAAGGAAAAAAGACACTGTGTTGGACGTATCACGTACACGCCTGTTACTGTGTCCGACAAGGTTTTGATACATTTTGGATGTTTATAATTTTTTTTTTTAAAAAAATGAGCTGGATTTGGATACAAAAAGAGTTTTGGGCTTAAAAAAATTAATTCGCTCCCCTCAAACTAAAATTTTGGGATGAAATTATTAAAAATTTGAGAGATGATCATGATGATTTGACTAATATGAATGATTACAATTTTTTCACTGTGGGCATTTTAAAATAAACTGACTACCTATATTTTTTAAACTACTTTTTGTTAAAAATTTAGATGTAAGAAATATTTATTTTATATTTTATCGTGATACAATTTATATTGCATATTTTAATTTTATGAGAAATTAAAAATATATAATCGTGTCGATACCTTATTATGATAGAAAATATACCTGTGTCAGTACCTTATTTTGTTGTATTTTTTTTTTTTCGTATCATCGTATTCTATCGTATCTTTTATCGTCGTGGCTGTATCAATACATCATAATTAATTACTCTATTTTTTTTTTGTTTTATAATTTTAGTGTCCATTTGCCAACTAAAAGCTCCTGAATTAAGCTTTGCGTGATCTAGCTTCGGTTGTTGACAGAAGGCGCAAATACCCATAGGGTCAACAATTAGTAAAAAATTGCCCTCACTTCCTTTCCCCGAATCACACACCAATTGCTCCCTCTTCTGCCCGCTATTCAACGAACATGCATATGCATCAGCACTCATCAAGGATCCATCACTCTCCTACACGCACAACCCCTCTCACTTTCACCCATGGATCCACCGCCCTCCTGCCTGCATCCTCACCCCGCCACCATCTCCACCTCCGCAAACCACCCCGACTCCGCCAATTCTTCCCCTCGCTCCCGCCCCGACGCCTGGGATCATGACCACCATCTCCCACCCGTTCCTGGCGCCAAGCTCCGCCTCATGTGCAGCTACGGCGGTCACATCATACCCCGCCCCCACGACAAGTCCCTTTGCTACGTCGGTGGCGACACCCGCATTGTGGTGGTCGACCGCCACTCCTCCCTTGCCGAGCTCCACTCCCGCCTCTCCCATATTCTCCTCAATGGCCGCCACTTCTCCCTCAAATACCAGCTACCCAATGAAGATCTCGACTCTCTGATATCACTCTCCACCGACGAAGATCTCGAGAACATGATCGAGGAGTATGATCGCACTAACGCTGCCTCGCCGTTGAAATCTTCCCGCCTCCGCTTGTTCCTCTTCCCTTCCAAGCCTGAAACCGCCGCCTCGATGGGCTCTTTGCTCGACGATGCCAAGTCGGAGACCTGGTTCGTTGATGCGTTAAACGGTGCTGGTTTGCTGCCCAGAGGACTCTCCGAGTCTGCGGCTATGGATACATTGCTTGAACTCGACCATGGCATGGTGAATAGCGATTCTTGCGCGGATCTCGAGGCTCAGAGCGAGTCCAACAAGCAGGCTGTGCCCAAGAGCAGTGCTCAAGAAGTTGTGCTGGATTCGCCGCATGTGGCGGAGACGAGTTCTTCCTTTGGGTCGAGTTCTTCGACGCCATCAATGGCGAATTTGCCGCCGATTAAGGTTAGAGTTGAAGATTATCAGATGGTTGGGCTGGATGAACAGTTCTCACATGTGAATATTGCTTCCCAACCTCTTGCTTGTCATAATGCCGTCGTGAGAACAAGTGGGGGGATGAACTCTTCCGCCGCCGGTGCTGGTGGTGGAGAAAATCTGAGTCGGGTTATGTGTGATGATGAGAAATCGGAGAAATCAGATCACGGAACGGTACCGCCGACGGGACTGCGGAAACCGCCATTGCCGCTGCAGATGGTGCAGAGGAAGCTTGTTGATATTCATAATTTGCCGTCGCCTGATTCCAAGCATGCTGGAGGCTACAACTTGCCGTCGCCGGACTCTGTCGCAAGGTATGTTTCTTATTCCATTTACATTAATACATATATATTAGGATGAAAACAAGCGTCGATAGTGAAATTGCAGCGGAAATTCTAAACCCCATTCCAACCCCTTCAAATTTAAATTAATTATATAATAGTAAATATATATTTATATTGCATGTACAATTTAAAAAATTAATTAATCACATAGCAATCATAATACATTTAATTTATGATTGGATTGATTCGACCAAATATGATCTTAACAAAAAAATTTCATTAAATAATAAGAATTTGTTTACTGTAATTAATAATTATTAATAATGAATATAGTTATATTAACTATTATTGCTAACAATTATCACTATCAATAATTAATGACAAAATATAGTAGCACTATAGTGACAACAAGTATGACTATTACTATATTTTTATCGTCAATAAATTTTCAATATATATATGACATTAATTATTTATAGTGATGAATTTATTACACAATTCTTACTACAATTAATTATTTTTGACAAAATTAAAATTAATATTACTTAATTGATATGCTATTTTAATGAAAACTTTAAAATAACTGTTAAATATTTTGTTGTTAATATTATATTTTGCTATAATAGTAGTGAATTTTCTCCCATTTATTAATTACCAAATTTTCGCCCCGAAGAATTGATACATAAAAGTTTAATTTGTGTAATATTCTTGTACAATTTTTGCTGAAAATAGTTGTCACTAATATAAAAAGTCCTATCATTATTTAAAATGAAAAAGGTAATCTAAAAAATAAATTTATTTTCTAATAAGCTAAGTATATTTTTAGAAATATTAATAACATAAGAACAAAAGAATTTAGACCCGGAATATTTCCCCAACCAACCAAGAACTAGAGCATACTAATTCTTTGGGAAATTCTAATTCAAACTGGACTCGATCAGGATTTGAATCAATTATATGGCAAGTGCAACACGCTATCGTGTGATTGAAAGAAAAACAACCAATCAGATAACAAGTGTGATATATTTACTTTGTGATTGATTTGATTTGGTTTGACTAAACTTGATATGGACAAAAAATTTTCCTAATTCTTATAAAATTCTCGACTATTAAATGATTTGATTGAATTTTATATTTCACTTAATACATAGACGTCATTGAGATAAAAATTATATAATCTATTTCGTTGGTACTGTCTTCATGTTACAGTGATTGCAGCATCGCGTCTGCTGGATCCCTATCGAAACACACAATCTACCAAGACGCAAATCTAATACCTGTGAATCGAGAAAGCCGAGTTCCCACTCCTGTAATTGATCAAAAGATGAGCAATACTCAGGAGCCCACCTCTCAGATTTCAGCTGATTCCCTCTCAATCCCACCTTCGAACCAAAATCAACAATTCATTCATCCAGCTCCAAGCCCACACTACATCCAGCACCCTCCGCCTGCCCTGCCTATGTCGACGTCATACTATCCCGTGTATCTGCACCCACAGACACAGCAATCCGTTCAACACCAAGCTGATCAGCAGTATCCCATGTACCTGTTGCCTCCGCTTAATCAGACTCCGCCCTGCTACGATGCTTCAGTTGTCGCCTCAAGCCGGCCGTTAACGCCGCCTCCCAATAATATGGTACCCTACAAGGAAACTGTTTCGACCCTTTATCCAACCAAGCCTGAAATGGCAGCAAATATGTACCAGACGGCTGGGGCAGGCCCCACGCCGCTGTTGGTTCAAGTTCCGACTCATCAGTTTCAGCAGCAGTTTGTCGGTCTTTCTCAAATCCCGGCTACACCACAGTCCGGTGCTGTATCTGCTGCTTCTGCTGTCGTTCCAAATTATGGGTACGAATATACTCATCATATGCAAGATCAGATGTACTATGCTCAGCATCTGGCTGCATCAGCGGCACCACCTCCTCCTCCTCAGTACCAAACTATGACTCCAGCTACTGCAATCATGTTATCTCAAGCTCAAACTCAGCTGGCTGCAGACAGCGCTGCACAACAATCATGATGTGAACTGAAAATGAATAGCGGAGTCGTCGGTTGTGAGTCTTGCATGTTTGCTTTCAGTCCTTTCATGTCAGTTACTGATAAAATGGTGAATTTCTCTTAATCAGTATTTGGGTTATATATCTATGTAATGGTAATGTAAAATTAGAATAAGAAAGACCGCATGCATGTTCATGCAGTTTGCTTCTCTAGTTTTATGCTATACAGACCCTGGATAGATAAATAAGGCAGTTTGCTCCTTTAAGGAACTCTACAAGCATTTATTCGGTAGATTTTGTTTAATTCCAATTTCATTCATGTAAGGGATGGATCGGTCTCCGGCAAGAATACAATACAGAAATATTAAAAATTATTACAGACTTTTCTATAATAAATTACAATGATCCTAAGAAGTAGAAATATGGATACAATAAACAAACCCAGAAACTGTAAAATAAGAGAGATGAAGGACATAGAACAGTATATGTAATGAGGGCTCCGGAGCCAAAGACCCTTAGGCCTACAGAGGCCAAAGGCCACAACCTTTACACGATTGCTCGAATCACTTAAAGCCACAAAGGCTTTCGGACCACAAAGGCTCCACAAGTATCCACCAAGGAAATGCCACAGAGGCTTTTATCAGAAACCATAGAGGTTATGCCACCAAGGCTTTTACAGTGTTTCAGAGAGAAGGAGAGGAAGATGAGAGAATGTACTTAGCTTGTTAGCCATGAACCAACATGAACCAGCCATATAAAGAGGTTGGACATTAATGGTCTATAATCAGCCATAAGTGAAGAACACAAAAGACAAAGAGGTTGGGGGAAACCCAAAGGATCGTTTGGGGAAGAAGAAGAAGAAGAGCAGACTGCGGATTGGGGGTGAGGGAGAGATTAGGGTTAGAGAAATGAGGGAGTGAGGTGTTTAAATATTAAGCAACCGGATCAAACCTCTCATGGGCCCGGTTGGTGGATAAGTGTCCCTTTGGGCCATTAGTAAATTCAGCCATCCAGTGAAAAGGCCCAGCCAATGGTTTGGGCCATTATTTCTTTACAATTCAGTAGAGCCTACAACAAATAATAATGAATGTAGGCAATAGCTTATCTTAATTAATATTTATTAACTTCTTGCTAAAATTATGAAAAAAGTGTTTTTGATTTATAGTTGTTTTGCTTTTAAACAACTTAAAGTAGGAACTTTTAAAATACACTTGCACTTCCTAGAAATCTCCGTTTACAACTATACATTTTGATTTGGATAGAAAACACTAGCATCAGCAAAAACTTTATATAAAGTTTCAACTTTACGTCTCATTCAATAGGAAACATTGCAATTTTAGTCTTGTAACTTAGGGGTAGTGGTATTTTTAGTCCTGTACAAATCGATTTTCTTAATTTAGTTATGTAACTTTATAATTTTGGCAATTTTAGTTCTTTTCCGAAAAATTTGAATGGGTATTACAATTTACTTGCAATTTCAGTTCTGTAAATAAATTTATGAAGGACAAAAAATGCTAACTCTCGCAAGTTATAGGACTACAAATGCCAACGCCTTCTAAATTATAGGACTAAAATTATAACTTAATTGGGTTATGTAGGAGTCATATGCCATTTTCCGGTCAAATTGGCCGAGAAAGGATGAAAAGTTGCCAAAATTTTAAAGCCACAGGACTAAATTATGAAAATCGATTTGTGCAGGACCAAATTACCACCTTCCATAAGTTACAGGACTAAAATTGCATTTTTTTTCCATTCAATATTGGCAAAAATAACTTTGTAATATTTTTATATTTGTAAGGAGATAAATGTACTACATATAAAGTCAAGAGGGTGTATAATTAATATAATAAAATATTATTATCGAATGAGCTTATTGCAATTTTGGTCCTGTAACTATAAGGGGTTGGCAATTTTGGTCCTCTAACTTTAGAGTTGGCAATTTTAATCCTATAACTTTCAAATGTTTGTGATTTTGGTCTTTCAGCTCATTTTATGATTATTTTGCCCTTTTAGCTAAACGTTAACCATAGTCCACTACATGCTCGAAATTAGGCCCAACATGCTTCCGAAATAAATTAAGCCCTCATAAATTCATACATTTTTTCAACCGCCTTGTTCTCGGATATTCCAAGTCATCGATTTTACAGACTTTCTCCAATCACACTACCGCAACAGATGGTTCACAGGTACTTGGCTCATTCCGTAACAAACAACACAATTCTATTCCGTTTCTTACCTTAGGGCGTAGAAGACACTCCGATATAGGGACTTATAGAATTTTGGACAACAAATTGAACAGAAGCCTTACTTTTATTGAACAAATATTACATAGATATTATATCCTTCACTGGAGGAGACAACTATTTAGCCTCTCATATGATAGAGGTTTTGACTTATCGGGGAAACCCCCATAAACTAAGGAATTTGAAAATACAAAGACTCGAAACTTGAAATATTATGCTTTGAAGAGTTAGAGAAGATTTCTGATGATCCCCATCTCCTTCATTGCCTTCTTATTTACAATCGTCCACAGATTCCAACCCAAACTTCAAACTTGATTTTTGATGACATCGCTGCGTTTGTCATCTTCATGTCTTTTTCTAGATGATGCCATTACGTTCGTCATCTTCTTATCTTTTCCAGTTGTTTGGCATGATAGCTTGTCTGCCACTTAATCACTAGCTGGATTTTCATCTTTCTGACTGTTGGCCTTTGTTGTCTTCTGCCGCCTCTTGAACTTTTACATCTTATGAGATATACTTTGTCTTGTAAAAATTCTTCTTTTTACCCTTATCCAATTTTGGCTCGAGTTTCTGTTGGGTAACTCGAATTTTGGTCCCAAACAGGCTTGTCTCTCATAGTAAGGGCATATATGGTTACGCCATTGCCCAACATGCAATATGTTGCAACTCTTCATCCTTGTAGACTCAGTTGTTGGCAGCTTATTTTCCCATATCAGGATTCTCTTTTTCTCGAACAAGCTCTTAGCAAACTTGGTGCTTTTTTCTATCATGGAGTTTAACATGAATGATTCATTTAATCTATTTGAAAATATTTTAAGAAGGATACTTGACTTTGTCCATCTAGGTGAGACAGACCCATAATCCCCAAGCTCTTCTAGTGGAAATATCGTCTTCACCTATGGCGAACACCAGTGGAGCTTCTCCTGAGACAACTTTAATTTTGTTGAAAACTATCATGTCCGGCTTCTGCAACTTCATAAAATGAAATGCTGAATGAGACCCTCTTCTTGCATTCTCTGGAGCTACTAATAAAATTTTATCTCCAGAATATCTCCCCTCTTTAAATTGGGGTTATTTTGCTATGAGTCCAAAACCACCTCACTAATCCACTTCGAGAGTTTTGTGATTTTCGGAAAATTGGGTGACAAAAGTATGAACTGAAGCTAGAGCTCCAAAATCGTACGATTCTCTAACATCCTCTGGTTTGGACCCCTCTAACATCCAGACCTTGTTACATTTTTCAGATATTTCGATGATGGTTGTGCCTGTAATTAATTTTTCTCACATTTGCTGATAATCCTGCTAAGCAGAAGAAGATATCAATTCGTTAATATTAACCTTAGAAGTGTCTGTCATAGGCCTAAGGCTAATCTCTCCCTCTTTAAGCCTAAAGGTGCTGGGTTGACTTGAATCATCAGGAGTTTGCACTTCTTGTGACTCAATTGTTAACATTTCACCAGAGTCTGACGATGGCCTTGTGCGAATACTACTTGAATCTGACGTACAGGTTTAGAACCCTAACTCTAAAGTTATGTTTAAGGTCATGTTCCCTCCACTCATGAGTCATTCCCCAAGGTGATGTCTTCCGAATTGGTTCTTGTAGGTCATTCCATAGGAGGTGGATGCTAACAAGGAACTCCTTATGGTGACCTGGATAGTGTTTAGGTTAGCTCTTTGAATTTGTCCTATAACTTGGGCACTCACTGCTAGTTGTCCGAACTTCTTGTCAAGTTCCTCGATGTTTTTCCAAAGGTGCCTGAGTCTTATCATGATGGAGCTTGCTTCAGATGCCTCCGTCTCTTGTCAGGAAATCTGCAAGAACATTCTCATAAGATTTTATAACAACAATATTATAACAATAATATTGGCATTCAACTTGCCATATGATAATACTAGCTTTCTCGATTATCAAATAAAAACTATTTTATCGATCTTAAACATATAACCATCATTGTCTAACACAGGAACGAAAATAATATTTTTGATCATGCTCGGTACATAATAACAGTTCTTTAATTCTATCCAAATATGATCACTAATAGCTAAGTTGAGAGATCCTACGGCTTCCGTAGCCACGGATTTGCTATCACCAAGCCTTAGGACCATCTCGTCCTTACGTAGCCTTATACTTCTTTCAAGCACCTGCAAATTATTGCAGATGTGAGCTCCACAGCCGGTATCCAATACCCAAGAAGCAAAATTAGATATCATATTTACTTCAATTACAAACATACCTAGGTTGGAGAGGAATTGTGGGCACTCCCTCTTCTAATGTTCCTTTTCACGGCAATGAATGCAGACATCATTTGCCCTCGAGCGCTGTGAACCACCATTATTTCCTTTCCCACCAAAGCAACAGGGGTGCTTGGACGCTAGCAGTGGCTGTGACAACTTTTTCCTTTCCCTTATTCCTCTCCAGCGTCCTACCCTCTTGCCTTTAACCTTGGAGGTCGAAGCCTCTCCTATCAATATCGCATGCGCAGACTTGTGGGTCGTTGCCTCATATTGCACCAGCATATTAATTAACTCATGAATAGACTTCTCAAGTCCATTCATGTTGTAGTTAATGGTAAATAGGTGATAGAAGGGAAGAAATGATTGAAGCATCACATTAATGTATGTGTCATTGCAAACCCAGCTTTAAAGTTTTCGAGCTTCTCCACAAGGGATAGCATCTTGACACCATGACTTTGCATAGAGGATCCTTCAGTCATCTTGGTCCCAAAAAATACTTTTGTGGCGGCATATCTAATATGCCTATCAGGAATCGTATAAACTTCCTTCATGGGAAGCATTATCGAGGGAACATCTTCCAACCTACCATATTGCTTCTGAACATCTTAGACAGATTAAGACAATCTTGATCGAAGTCCATTTTGGGCCTAATGTTTAACTTGGTCCAACCAAGTGACAGTTATGTTTGAGTGTTTGACCGAGACCTCGTAACATAATTATATTGCATACATAAAGATCAAATGTTAAAGCAATAAAGAGATCATCACATGTAACATAATATAGCATACACCTGTGGGATGATCACGAGCCCAACCTATGAGACTCACTGAGCCCGTAGTGAGTCTGTGGTCAGTCTAAGGTGGCCCTATGCTATTAATAAAGTAATTTACCCATCAACATATAGATGAAACTTTTAACTCCTCCATGGGCCTCCTCCTCCACGGGCTTGCTTTAAAATAAAAAACCTCACCAAGAAATCCTACACTACTCTCATTACAACTGAAAAGCAGCCCCTATTTGAAGTTAGGGGAGTACATAATGAGGGAGATAGCAAGCCTCATTATTCCAAGGCAAAAAAGAGAGGGAGCGATAAGAAAAACTTTACAAGGACATACGAGTCCAACCATAAACATAGAAGTGGTCGTGACCTCCATTATCATCCATCCATACACCACATAATATACATCCCATGTAAAATCATAATCCATGATATCCAATATCATAAAATTAATTTTTATGAAGAAAACACAAGTTCAAAATTTGCAATCAAAAGGATGATAAAAAAACATGTGCATCTAATGAACATAATAAATCCAATTAATCATGTAATTTTAATTTTTAAAAGATTTTATTCAAAAAAATTAAAAAAATACAATTAATAATTGAGAAAATTCCAGAAAATCAATTAAAAAAAACGATGAAAAATAGCCCAATCGTCGACCATCGGCCTTTAGCGTGCGCTTGCCCAGCCGCATGCACACTGTGCAGCGGCAGCGGCAATGCTGCTGCAATTTTGTTTTTTTTTTCTTCATCATGAAACAATAAAAAAAAGTACCATATAGAAATTTTAAATTTTCACATGCTTGAATCATTCAATTAATTGAAAAAATGAACAAGCTATTTCGTCCTATAATTACCAAAAGAAAATCGATAAAACATCTTCAAAAGCCATAAAGAGCATGTTAACATGCTAATATCACATAACCATCAGCCCCTACATTGAATCGGGCTCTAATACCACTTGAAGGATCGTGCGCTACGGCAATAGGTTCATAAAGCGTGAACGCAACTTCAAGTGCATAGAAGATACCTCTGTCACATGCTGATAGGGAACGGATCCTATTCTTGGAACTCACCGTCATTGCTACATACTCCGACTGTACTGGACAAGGCTTATGATGATCATGTCTGTGACACAATCACCTCTCATGTAGATCCAAGATACAATCATCATATGCACGTGACTGTCATGATTTTTCAAGTATGAGGACTGCTCCCGTACTATGGATCGGGATTTGAGTCATACTGACCAAGCCTTCGAGGCTTCCATATGACAATCCCCACTAGTTAGTTAGTTGATTCGACACCTAGTCAATCAACCCACAAGATTTCATAGACGCCCCACGTCTGTCACTGATGAAACACGGTACCCACTAATTGAATGCGGCTCTTAGCATAAGTCTCCATAGGACTCTCGATGCCTAATCTCGAGGTCCTCGACTTGGAACGTTTCTGCCCAACCTTTTGGTAGTTGGTTTCATGACCACCATCTAAAGCATGCTCAATTGCACGGTTGCGAATTGGTTTGTGTGTTTTGTTGTGATGTTCAAGTAGATGCAAATATACGAAATGAGCACAACAAAGTAAATGCCAAATAAGCGAATACTCATGTTGTTCACCTAAAAGTAATATTACATAATATTGGTTAATTGTAAGAATAGAATACATCCAGACCAATCTAATTGACTTTTTGGTCATCTATCCTAGCAGTTCACATCCAGAATGTAACTTGTGATCCAGGTCACGGTATTAGCGTCGGAAGTCTTGGGGCGTATACAGAAGAAAAGGATGTGCAAGGGACATATGTGAAAACTGCACCTTCATTGGCACACAAAATGGCGTCACGGTGAAGACATGGCCCTCTGCCCCAGCCAGTTGAGTGTCACTGATTTGTATTTTGAAGATTTAATTATGGATAATGTCAGTAGTCCCGTTATCATTGATCAAAAATATTATCCACACAATCTTTGTAATGATGTAAGTCTCTCAATTTGTGACCCAAATATTTTGTGGAAATATATATTTAAAATTCATAGATATCATAAAATGGCTAGACATATTATTCTTCTTTTAGTGTAGAAGTGGCCTTCCAAATTCATCGTGATACATAAAAAATATATATTATGAAAAATTACATTTTACCATTCGAATTATGTTGATTTTTACACTTTGCTATCGAATTTTTTTTTTCTGTCAACTTATCATATGAACTTTATGAAATTTGCACTTAGCCATATATGAGTATTTCTTTTGTGTATTTTGCTGCTGGAAAAACATTATATGCTGTGTATATGTGAAAAATATCACATAACATAATTCTTAAATATCACATATGTATTACATGTGATGTTTCTTTGACAAAAAACCTTAGTTTAAAGATAGTTATAAATGACAAAGTGTAAAATTTCGTAAAGTTGAGATGATAAGTTGGTATAAAAAAAAAAATTAAATGCCAAAGTGTAATAATGATCATAGTTCGAATGACAAAATATAATTAACGCTATATATTATTAGACTCAAATAGTACTAGTTAGTAATAAGGGTCTAATTTCAATTTTCATACTTTATGTGTAAAGGCCCAGAAGTTTTGTTCCTATGAAAGTTGATTTGGCAATATTTTCGTAAAAGGATGCACAAGAAGAATAACGAGATCAGTCAAAACACTCAGCATGTTTTTTTTTTTTTGGATAAATTAGGATTTTTTTTTTGTATTTTCAGAAAATAAAAATAAGAGAGATATTGTGAAAGAAAAATACCAAAAAAATACCTATAGAGATGTTGATTTGCAGTTTCTTATGGTGTCTGAAGAGAAGTCTTGAAAAGAGAAATATGATAGGGTAATCAATTTTAAGAGCTAAATTTTTTTGTTTATTTATTATATAAAAATTAAAAGTACATTTACATGATTAGACTATAAAATGTATTAAAATAGAAAAAAATAAAAAAATATTTTGAAGATAAAAAACATAAAAATTGAACAAAAAGAGAATCTAGCACCATAGGTTACATGCAAAATCAAAGTTTATTTTTCTTAAGTTTCAAGATTTATTCTAATTATGTCTTTCGTTAGTTAATAATTTTATACTATTTACAAATAAACTTCATTACTGGATTAGAAAGAAACTAATCTGGATCGTTGAAAAAGTTGGCAGGCATCAATCGTGGTGAACTGCTCTGAAGGGGAACTCCAGCAGATATAAACTGTAAACGTATTCCCATCAACAATTCTGTACTGACCCCCATTACTAGATATGTTTTAAGCTTGAGCAGCTTCCTCCAACTCCATGATCCAGTGTTGTTGTTCACAGTACAGATGGACTGATTCCTCATTCTATAGTGGAGGATCCAAGTTACCTAAATTGATCCCTCTTGCTTCGTCACCACTTTCTATAGATGCTTGATCATCAAAACCATATTCATGTGACGGATATTGGTAATGCCCAACCCTTCCTCCTCCTTGGGCGACAACACCCGGTATTATGCTACCTTGGCATGCCCCTGGCCAGTGCCTCCTTGCCAGAATAATTTTCAAAGCTTTCTCTCCAACGCCCTTATTAATCCCCGCGGCAAACAAAATCGCACTCTCCCAAATATACACTCATTAAGATTAGCATAGATCAGATCAGTTGCGTCTGAACCGCAAATGATAGGCCATGCTTTCCAACTAGCTATCCTCTTATCAAGCTTAAGCAAGAGCAGTCAGTTAGTGAGCTTCAATCTCAACATAATGAAAGGCAAACCTAAAAATTTGATCGAAGGAACCTTCTTGAAAGCCCAACAGTGTAAGTATATCCTGTTTATGTTGTGCTGTTACCATGGAGAATATGACTTGGCTTTTAGTCAGATTATCCTTCAAACTATACGACTTAAACAACCTAATACATTTTACGTTATTCAAACTTCTATAGCAAATAAAAGAAATATAATAATAATAATAATAATAATAATAATAATAATAATAATAATAATAATAATAATAATAATAATAATAATATTAATAATATAAAATAATATAATATAGAAGTATATTGATTAATCGGTATTAATTTTTATTCGATTCCTACAAACATCAAGTCTTTTCATGATTAACATTTGATCAAATGCTAGGCTTAAAGTTACTTTGGTATATGCAATTAAATTGATTTCTATTTTATTATAGGATTATAATAGTTATATATATATATATCAATAGCTAACTTTTGTGCAACATAAAAACATTCAAATTATTCATATTTTTAAAATATAAGTATAAAATATGTAATACGATAACATCAACAAAAGCTATGTACTGAGTAACATGATATGCAAAAACACATTTGTTTTCTATTCATAGATTGTTAGTTATATGTTTTCAAAGATGGTGTTTGGTTGGTGCGACAAACTAGGTCACCCACAAAATTGAGTAATCTCTATCCATGAAAATAGTCAGGATCGTAAAAGATGGCACTCAACAGTGTATTATTACTATAAATTCATAATCAATGTATGCGAAGAACTTAAATTATTAAGTACAATAGCATCAATAAAATATTAAGAAGGTAATGGCAATAAACTTCAATACAATTCTCTTCTTTTTGCCTTTGTTGGCAATAAATGTTACAGCCCAGGGGCCCGTGACATACGATATCACAAAGTATGGCGCGAAATCTGGTGGAGATATCAATCAGGTTTAATCCGTATTAACTATCGTATTTATGTTCTATAGTTAATTTTTTCTTCATACAAAAATATAGTTCTTGAAAAATAACACGCATTTGCATGTTAGGCTCTAATGGATGCTTGGAAGGAGGCATGCAATTCAACTTCCCCAAGTACCATAGTGATACCACGAGGAACTTGGTCACTTAGTCAAGTAAAATTATTAGGCCCCAATAAGGCCCCTATCGAGCTTCAAGTCCAAGGAACCTTGCAAGCCAATCCTAATCCCGGTCAATTGCCTAATAAAGAAGGGGAATGGATTACTATCAATTATGTCAATTATTTCACCCTTTCTGGTGGTGGAGTTTTTGATGGTCAAGGACAGCAAGCCTGGAAGCAAAACGATTGCCACAAAAATAGAAATTGCGCCAAGCTTCCTATGGTAAGACCTACCTCCTTATATATCCTCAATTATTTCAAGTAGAATAGGTATACAAATTAACAACCCATAATCACATGTATTTGTGCTGAATCTTAGCTTCAATTTCGTGAACAACTCCATAATTCGTGATGTGACCACGAAAGATAGCAAGAATTTCCTGAACAACTCCATAATTCGTGATGTGACCACGAAAGATAGCAAGAATTTCCACGTGAATTGTATATCGAGCTAGTCACGTTCCTCCGATTCACAGTTTCAGCCCCTGGAGATAGCCCAAACACTGATGGTATCCATTTGGGTCGTGACACGATGATCAATATCAAAGATTCCATCATAAAAACAGGAGATGATTGTGTCTCAATTGGAGACGAGAGCAAAGAAATTCACATCCAGAATGTAACTTGTGGTCCAGGACACGGTATTAGCGTTGGAAGCCTTGGTGGGTATGCAGAAGAAAAGGATGTGCAACGGATATATGTGACAAATTGCACCTTTATTGGCACACAAAATGGCGTTAGGGTGAAGACATAGCCCTCTGCCCCAGCAACGTTGACTGTCAGTGATTTGCATTTTGAAGATTTAATCATGGATAATGTTAGCAGTCCCATTATCATTGATCAAGAATATTGTCCGCACAATCTTTGCAAAAAAGATGTAAGTTTCTCAATTTGTGATCCAAATTTTCTAGCCCTTCATTTTAAAATAATTTAGACTCTTAGTATACTGATTATATTTTAATTGTTGATTATTTTACAGAGACCATCATCTATCAAGATCAGTAACGTCAGCATTAAGAACGTAGGGGGCACGACAAATACTGCAGAGGCGGTGACGTTTATTTGCAGTGGTTTTAAGCCATGCGAGAATGTAGAGGTGGGTGACATTGATCTTACATATAATGGAAATCAAGGTCCTATCACCACCAAATGTGCCAATGTCAAACCCAAATTTGTCGGCAAGCAGAATCCACCAGTGTGTGCCACTACTGCCCAGTCTGCTTAATCAGTTTCTTTCACATCAATTTCATATACTTTTTAGTTGAGAATAAAATTTTTGTTTCAATTAGCCTCTTAAAGACTAACTACAATTTATTGGGAGTTTAGGTCATAAGAGAACTGACCCACTTTTATTTCCCCCTGACATGATAAACAACGTAAGAATAAAATTGGAGCAGTTCCTAAACCAGTGAGGCTATCTAAATGCAAACTTTGCTATTAAGTAAATTATTGATGTACGTTAAATATTCGTGTTGCTAATTGTAAATCATATTTAAATTTTTTGATAAACTATGTAAATTTTCAAGTGGATGGATCAATATATTGTTAGGCACTTGCTTAAAACGTATAATTATCGTCCGCAAGTTGTGATAGTTAGTTAAACATTTTATTAACAATATGTCTCTAATTAAAATATCACTAAAGCAAGAATCCATAATTTATAGTTAAGAAATTATGTTAATGTACCCACTAAGTTTTTCAGAACACTGGTCTTGTAACTTCCACTAGTAACTTGTCAAGTTAAATAGCTGTTCGAATCATGACATTACTACTTGCGATCATTGTATTCGCTGAGCAGAATCACACTTTTCTCTTGAGAAGTGTAACACATCGTGCAGAAAACGGACATTGAAAAAATAAATGACTATGGCATTCTTGCTCATCGAGATCACAAATGATACAAGCTCTATTACCTTGTTGCCACCATGGTATATTCAATGGGATATGCTATCTAATATACCCAACTAAAGGATGAATAAATTCTTGGGAATCTTAAAGGGACCGCTGCTTAAATGTAACCAATTTACCCGTGGTTCTGTTGGTCGAAACAACTGCGGGGCATCTGTCGTGGTGAGCTGCCCTATAGGCGAACTCCAACAGATATCAACTGCAAATGCATTCCCATCAGCAACTTTTACTGCACCCCGGTTACTAGATATTTTCAAAGCTTGAGCAGCTTCTTCCAATTCCATGATCCAGTGCTATTCATTGTATAGATGGACTAATTCCTCATTCTATAGTGGAGGATCCAAGTTACCCAAATGGATCCCTCTTGCTACGTAACCATTTGCCAAAGATGCTTGATCATCAAAACCATATTCATGAGACGAATATTGGTAATGCCCAACCCTCCCTCCCCCTTGGGCGACCCCAATTGGTGTTTTGCCACCTTAGCATGACCCGAGTCAGTACATCTTTTCCATAATAATTTTTAAAGCTTACTTTCCAAAGCCCTTATTAATCCCTATGGCAAAAAAAAAAAAAAGTGCACTCTTCCAGTACACACTCGTGAAAGTAAGCACTGGTCAGATTTGATGAGTTCGCGAGCTTCAACCTTGACGTAATTAAGACCAAGCATGGCTTGGCTTCTTGAAATACCCACACTGCAAGTATACCCTGTATATGTTGTGCTGCTACCTTGGAGAATATGACTTAGCTTTTAGTCGGATTAGCCTGGAAACCAGATGATTGAGAAAATATCTCCAGGACTGCCCTAATGACCACAGTGGAATCCACATCCGCCTTGCAGAAGAGAAGGAGATCATTTGCAAAACAAGTATCCACAATGTTAGAATATGTGACCAAAAAGCCAATTGGATTGACGGTTTTGGGAACTATTTTAGCAATCTTTATGAATTTGATATTAACTTGATGAATGTAATAAGCATTAATCTGTGGTAACATGTGTTTGTTGTGCTTACTATTTACGTTGAATGATGTTTTAGCATCACAACAAATGCCTACAAACCAATTGAATAATCCATGTAGTTAGGCTGCGTATTAGATGGTAGTTATGAGACCAACTTTTGAGGATTGATATAAAATATTCCAAGTCGAGGACCTCGAGACTGGGCGTCGAAAATCCTAAAGAGACTTGCAATAAGTGTTGCATTTATTGGATGAGTGCCATATTTCGTCAGCGACAAATATGGGATGTCTATACAATTCTAGTGGATTAATTGATAAGGTTGTTAGTTGATTGAACTGACTCATACGAATCATCATATGGAAGCCTTGGAGACTTGGTCGGTATGACTTGAATTCCTACCTCCGATAATACAGGATTAGTCCTTGGACTTGAGGAATCATGATAGCCACATGCATATGATGGCTATATCTTGGATCTGGTAAGAGATGACTGTATCTTCGATGTGATCGCTATAAGCTTGTCCAGTGTTGTTGAAGTATGTAGTGAGAATGGTGGATTTGAAGATAAAATCCATACCCTATTAGTATATGATGGATATATCTCCTATGCGCTTTGAGATGGTTTAGACTCTCTAAGTCTATGGCCATAGAGATTGGTTGAATGGGAAAGGGTAGCCTTTGTCGATCAATAGAGTAAACGCATTTGAAGTATTCAACATAGTGCCTGGTCGAGGACAAGAACCGACGCCCAATTCCATGCTGTAGATTAAGGACGAGAGATGGTTGATGGAAGGACGGGACTTGTATGGAACTCAAGAGCCTAAATCTTCATGCCAACATTCACTTAATCTCTAGTGCCATAGACCGTTGCTAGACGGGCAGTCATGGTAACGGGCTTTTTCAATTAGTGGTTAATTAGAAATAATTAATTAAATTAGATTTAATTAATTATTTATATTGGACACAATGCCCAAGTCTATCAAAGGGTGAACCTAAAGAGTTACATACAAATCACTATGGAATTGGTGGAATCAATTTAGAATTGATTTGATAAGAAATGAATTAATTTAATTGGATTAAATTAATTCAAGGAGAATATATAAATGACCGGATCATTTATTTAATAATCCATTTGATGATGGTTCAGGAATTAATTAATTTTTGGGCTTAACATCTTTAAATTAATTGGATTAATTTATTAGGTTTGACTTAATTACTTGATTGGATCAATTAATTAGGGTTTGGGCTTTGATTTATTTAATTGGATTAAATGAATCTTTGGACTTATTTGGGCTAAAATTAATTTAACAAATTATTGTCCAATGAACTTTGGGTAAGCTTGATTTAATTTGTTTAAATCAATCCCGGTGTATATTTGAAGTCCAAGCCCATTTGAGGAAAGTTGAAGCAAGTTAACTCCTCACCATGATGAACATGATGGAGTGGTTATTTCATCATGGTTGGAGGTTATATGCATGTGGGTGTATAGGTTGCCTTGGTGGCAAACTTGATAGTTATTCAATTTCGAATTGAATTGTATGTGTACAAAACTCCATACATATCCAACATAACCTACCCCCTAAGCCACGAATGTTGCTCTCTTTTTCTCTTGAAAATTCTCCTTTTGTTCTATATTGAATTGAATTCAAGTTAGAACATAAAACAACCTAAAAGCACTAAACAATAGTGTTTGTTTGGAGTTGTTTTTCTTCTTGTTCTTTGTTCTATCTAGCAATAGAAAAAGAACTATATCTATTCCATTTTATGGTGTGGACAACTTAGAGGAAATATAGCTTGAATTCTCAACTGAACGGAACGGGAACATAAAGGGAACAACACATATTGCTGCTCATCTATAGAAACAAAAAGGTAAAGTTTCATCTTACATTTCTGTGCCTTTTGTTTCATCCTCTAGCCACATGTCTAGCATGCTTGAATATTATTATTATGCTTTTGACAAACATCGAATGTTCCGGAATTTCAAAAGGAACACTCTTTTGAACCGTTTTAGTTTTTTTTTATTATTTCACACTTCCACCGCGCTCTCGGACCATACTGATTCTTTCACACAATTCTTAGATCTAGCATTTCCAATGTTATAGAATAAGTCATTGAACTCCATAGAATGTTGCAATATGATTTTGTAATATGACATATGGACATTCTTTCAACTAATAAATAAAAATCTCGCATATGATAAATAATATATGTGCATGGTAATTAATAATTAACACATTGGGACATAATGTGGATCGAATAACTTTTAGCAACGAAAGTATGTCGATCCACGTATCTGAATTTGGCTAGTCTAGAAGCCCATGCCTTGATTGTGGAAACCATGAACATCCCTTGCTCACCACGGTAAATTACTACTAGAGTAACCCACTCATTTACGCACCTCAAATCCAAGGATCCATGGTGATTCTCCAAGAAAGAATATCGAGAGAAAATTAGAGAGAGTATATGGAGAGAGTATTATGATCAATTCATTTGTGTAATATTTGTGTTTCTGCAAATCTTTGATCACAACTAGGTATCCTATTTTTAGGTGTATACAATACTATCTTTAAGAGGAGTCAATATCCCAATATATATTTTAAAGACTACAAACTCTATCTCAAATAGGGTTATTTTAGATAGGGTGTATTTCAGTGGAGTCCTTATCCCTACATTTATTTAAGAGACTCAAAATCTATCTTAAATACAGAAGCATATTGGGTCACGGGTCTACTAACCCGACCTAATATTCAACAGTGGAGGGCCTCCATAATAAGGATAGAGAGGTAAGGAGATAGGGGATCCCCCTGCCTCAATTCTCTAGCACCCTGGAGTAATAAACCACTTTGAATTTCTTTTTCCTTAGTGGCATAATCAGTGTTTGAGCATCCTCCTCCGAAGGAGTATGCATAATCCAACACCTCAAATGGTCCAAATTAATAGATAGTGCTCTCCTCTGCCTACTTAGCAACGTCTGATAGTAATATACAAACTCCCATGGACTTCCTAGCTCAGTAAGCATAACTTTTTGGCCATTATAGATTTGAAACACTTTTTATATTGCTCTTTTGACTGCCACCTTTCGAAAGAAGATTTTGGTACATTAACGGCCTAGGTATGAATAATCCTACAATAACGTTCTAACTCTAATAGAATTAGATGTAGTAGCTCTTGCACCTACTTAAGGAACTCATTAACCAAGTGAACATTAGTAGTGAGGCCCCTCTTCTGTCGTCGTTGCTCTGGGAATATCAGTTTCAATAATTTCAGTTTCATGGTAACCGAATACATAGATGTGACATGGATATGGTGCCTCTGGACCCCTGACACTGAAGAAAGAAACCCTGGAGACTTAGCTAGATATTATCAAATTTAAAACTCCAAGCTCTACCCTACCCACCACTAGTAAAACCAATAGCGAGTGATCAGAGCTACGTGGGGTGCTGTAAAGATATGGGCTAGAAGGCCACCTTTCTAACCATGTTTCATTGAACAATACTTTATCCAAATATTTCCATAAACTATGGACCCCCTTGCTTCTGTTGTGCCATGTAAATGCCATTCCTCGCATAGGCAAGTTTACAAGCCCACAGTGCAAAATACATGTCTGAAACTTCTCGGCTGCAAGTCCACAGATTTCACTCATATCAAATACCGTATTAAAGTCACCAAAAACTAACCACAACTTGTCCTCTATACCCTCAGTTAGCTGCAACACAGTACTCCAAAGGTCCCTTCATTCACTATGCTCATTATTTTTATACAAGACCGATATCAAACATGTGTCGTGCAATCATATACAAACTCCCTAGAATGAATGAGTTACTATGAACAACAAAATATCAACATTCAGCTTAGAGGCATCCCAAGTAAGCTATATACGATTATTGGGGTCCGGCTAACTAGCAAACTAGGACCAAATGTAAAATATGCCACCCTGCACCCTGTTAACATTGCATTGTGTAACCCTGGTTTCGGGCAACCCACAGAACTGTAAACGAAACTCACATACCAATTGCTTCACCGCTAGCTGATGGTCTTGACAGTTGAGATCTCTAACAGTCTAACAAGTTGCTGGGATCATGTTGCACCATAAGAGGCACTGTGTGTTTTAGGCCCTAGGTCAAACCGACGTTCTCATCCTTTACTATAGCATCCTCTTTAATCTGCATGTCCATACATTCAGCTGCCAACATGGTGCCACAGTTGACCTGGACAACAACGCATGCGCTGGTGCTACCTCCTTAGATGTTATCCTAGCCAATCTTGATGTATGTCTTTGCCCATAGACTACTACCGGCTTCTTAACAGGTTGCTTTACCATAGGGAACCGGGCCACTCCATGCCTTAGAGAGCGATACCTTATGCAGCGCGAAGGCACCCACTCATATTCTATCTCTACCTTGCATGGAGTTTCCTGACCCCCATTTGTTGAGGGCATAAGAATCGCCAGGTGCTTAGGTAATTTGGAGCTATAATCAAGCATTATGCAAACAAGAGCATAGTTTAGCCAATTACATGCTCTTAGTGACTGCGTCGGCATATAACGGTTGCCCAATGCTGCTAGCAACTAATCTAAACCTTTCCTCTATCCAGTATTCCACCGAAAAATACGCAGCCTGATCCAAATAGGGACTTAAGAGTGACTATGCTTATATAACGCCATTCTCGACTTCCATCATTGAAAAATAATGGACTGCCCCTAGAACAACTAGCGCCCCCCCACCCCCGATCACCTCTTCCATGGCAACAATGGTGTTAAACCGACAAAAATAGAAGCCATAATATTGCTAATGACATCCTTCACTACCGGCCATATTGATCGAAGAAATGCGTTGAGGGGTTGGATAAAAGGCTTCTTGCACTAAAAATAACCAACCACCATTGCAATCCATTTCTTGGATTCTTCCACAATTCAATTGAGGAAAGGTGTATAACAATCTCGCCCTTTTGAGTCTCTAGAGTAATGTATCACAATGTTCTTCTTGATGAATTGGTGAATGTTTCGTCAGTCGAACTTGCATGAATGTGCATTCTCAAAGGAATCTTGCAGATTTGAATTTTGTGGGATTGTGTCATCCTGTGCATCTTCTAATTCCAAAGTAGGTGAATCTGTTTTCACCAAGCACATGGTCCACTCCTTGGTTAACAACAAGTGGGTCAAGACTGGGGCAGCGTTGTGCGTTGCGGCGTGAACCAGAAGATGGATCGCCTGCACTTCCAAACCTTTCCGCCCACTTCGATCGGAGGCTCTCCAAAGTTGCAAAGGAGTCAAAATCTCCTTGATCAATAACTTGCTCCACCAACTTTAGGAACTAAGAGAAGTTGAATGTCTCATATATTGCATCACCCACTACCTTATCGTCGTCAGTACCCGCCTCCTTCGCTGCAAGATTAGAGTCCTCAACAGCCATACTACTACTAGGACGACCTACGCGCGTGTGTGTGTAACGTGTGGATCGAAAAGCATGGTAAATGGTTAATTGTTAAGGTTGATGTTCGATGAATAAGTTTGAGATTATAGATTCTAGTCTCATTGGATTCGTGGTATTTGTCTCACTTTAGGTGAGTTTGTTGTAATTCACTTTATTGTGTTTAGTTATATTTACGTATTGATCGAACCATTGTATTGCTCAATTTATTAGAATATTGATGTAAATAATATAATTTTAGCTTCTATAAAAAATAAATAAATTAAAGAGTAATAATAAGGTGGGGGAATAAAAAGAACAAAGAATGAGAAATTTCATTTGCTAATAATTTATCTTACAATAACACCACAACTCTAGTAGGTCAAGTAATTCAATACATTAAACATTATAAAAGAATTTAATTAATGAACTTGTATTATAAATTAGACATATAGTATTAAATATGTTGTGTATTTTTATTAGCTCTAATTTGGTCACCACAAAAAAATTTAAAACAACCTAATACATTTGACGTTACTCAAACTTCTATAACAAATAAAAAAACATAATACTAATTCATATTATTAATAATAATTTTTTATAATATAAAATAATATAATATAGAAATATATAGATTAATCGGTAATAATTTTAATTAAATTCCAGTAAACATCCAAGTCTTTTCATGATTAACATTTGATCAAACTGTAGGCATAAGCTTACTTTGGTATATGCAATTAAATGATTCGTGTTTTATTATAGGATTATAATAGTTATATATATATATGTAGTTAAAAAGTCAAGCAACGTAAAAACATTCAAATTATTCATATTTTTAAAAATAAATGTAGAAAATGTAAGATCCAGTACCATCAACAAAAAGTATGTACTAAGTAACATGATATGCAAAAACACATTTGTTTTCTATTTATAGATTGATAGTTATATGTATTCAAAGATGGCGCTTTTGGGTGCGACAAACTAGTCCAAACACAAAATTAAGTAATCACTATCCCTGAAAATAGTTAGGATCAGTTAATGATGACACTCAATAGTTTACTATTACTATATAAATTCATAGTTAATGTATGTGAAGAACTTACATTATTAAGTACATCAACATCAATAAGATATTAACAAGGCAATGTCAATAAACTTCATTACAATTCTGTTCTTTTTGCCTTTGTTGGCAATCAATGTTAATGCCCAGGGCCCCGTGACATATGATATCACAAAGTATGGCGCGAAATCTGGTGGAGATATCAGTTAGGTTTAATCCGTATTAACTACCGTATTTATGTTCTATAGTTAATTTTTTCTTCATACAAAAATATAATTCTTGAAAAATAACACGCATTTGCATGTTAGGCTCTAATGGATGCTTGGAAGGAGGCATGCAATTCAACTTCCCCAAGTACCATAGTGATACCACGAGGAACTTGGTCACTTAGTCAGGTAAAATTATTAGCCCCCAATAAGGCCCCTGTCGAGCTTCAAGTCCAAGGAACCTTGCAAGCCAATCCTAATCCCGGTCAATTGCCTAATAAAGAAGGGGAATGGATTACAATCAATTATGTCAATTATTTCACCCTTTCTGGTGGTGGAGTTTTTGATGATCAAGGACAGGAAGCCTGGAAGCAAAACGATTGCCACAAAAACAGAAATTGCGCCAAGCTTCCTATGGTAAGACCTATCTCCTCATATATCCTCAATTATTTCAAGTAGAATAGGTGTACAAATTAACAAGCCATAATCACATGAATTTGTGCAGAATCTTAGCTTCAATTTCGTGAACAACTCCATAATTCGTGATGTGACCACGAAAGATAGCAAGAATTTCCACGTGATTTGTATATTGAGCCATAATGTCACGTTCCTCCGATTCACAGTTTCAGCCCCTGGAGATAGCCCAAACACTGATGGTATCCATCTGGGTCGTGACACGATGATCAATATCAAAGATTCCATCATAAAAACAGGAGATGATTGTGTCTCAATTGGAGACGAGAGCAAAGAAATTCACATCCAGAATGTAACTTGTGGTCCAGGACACGGTATTAGCGTTGGAAGCTTTGGTGGGTATGCAGTAGAAAAGGATGTGCAAGAGATATATGTGACAAATTGCACCTTTATTGGCACACAAAATGGCGTTAGGGTGAAGACATGGCCCTCTGCCCCAGCAACGTTGACTGTCAGTGATTTGCATTTTGAAGATTTAATCATGGATAATGTAAGCAGTCCCATTATCATTGATCAAGAATATTGTCCACACAATCTTTGCAAAAAAGATGTAAGTTTCTCAATTTGTGATCCAAATTTTCTAACCCTTCATTTTAAAATAATTTAGACTCTTAGTATACTGATTATATTTTATTTGTTGATTATTTTACAGAGACCATCATCTATCAAGATCAGTAACGTCAGCATTAAGAACATACGGGGCACGACAAATACTGCAGAGGCGGTGACGTTTATTTGCAGTGGTCTTAAGCCATGCGAGAATGTAGAGGTGGGTGACATTGATCTTACATATAATGGAAATCAAGGTCCTATCACCACCAATTGTGCCAATGTCAAACCCAAATTTGTCGGCAAGCAGAATCCACCAGTGTGTGCCACTACTGCCCAGTCTGCTTAATCAGTTTCTTTCACATCAATTTCATATACTTTTTAGTTGAGAATAAAATTTTTGTTTCAATTAGCCTCTTGAAGACTAACTACAATTTATTGGGAGTTTAGGTCATAAGAGAAGTGACCCACTTTTATTTCCCTCTGACATGATGAACAATGTATAAATAAAATTGGAGCAGTTCCTAAACCTGTGAGTTCTTTTAGATGACAACTTTGCTATTAAGTAAAATATTGATGTACGTTAAGTATTCGTGTGACTAATTGTAAATCATATTTAAAATTTTTCAACTATCTAAATTTTCAAGTGGATGGATCAGTATATTATTAGGCACCTGCTTAAAACGTATAATAATCATCATCAAATTGTGATAGTTAGTGAAACAATTCATTAACATTGTGTCTCTATTACAATATCAATAAAGCATTAACCCATAATATATAGTTAAGAAAGTATGTAGCCACTAAATTTTTCACAATACTGGTTTAGTAAATTCCACTAGCAACTTGTCAAGTTAAATACCAGTTGTAATCATGGCATTATTGCTCGCAGCCATTGTATTCGCTGTTGCTAGTCCGTATGTGGCTAGAAGAATCGCACCTTCCTCTTGAGAAGTGAAATACATCGTACAAAAATGGACATAGAAAAAATAAATGACCATGGCATTCTTGCTCATCGAGATCCTGAGGGATAGAAGCTCTATTACCTTTTTGCCACCATGGTCTATCAATGGGATATGCTCTCTAATATAGCCAACTAAAGGGTGAATAAATTCTTGGGAAACGTAAAGGGATCGCTGCTTAAATGTAACCAATTTAGGCACGGTCCTGTTGGTTGAAACAACTGCAGGGCATTCGTCGAGGCGAACTCCAACATATATCAACTGCAAAGACATTCACATCAGCAATTCTGTATGGCATCCCCCTTACTAGATATGTTCTAAACTTGAGCAGCTTCTTCCAACACCATGATCCAGTGCTGCTATTCACAGTCCAGATGGACTGACTCCTCATTCTATAGTGGAGGATCCAAGTTACCCCGAATGAATCCCTCTTGATTCGTCACCACTTGCCATAGATAATTGATCATCAAAACCATATTCATGTGATGAATGTTGCTAATACCCATCCATCCCTCATCTTTGGGTGAGCCCCCCTGGTGTTTTGCCACCTTAGCATAACCCGTGTCACGACATCTTTGCCATAATAATTTCAAAGCTTTCTTTCCACAGACCTGATTAATCCGTGTGAAAAAAGAAGCGCACTCTCCCAGTACACACTCATGATGTTAGTCACTGATCGGATCTGTTGAGTCCGAGCTGCAAACGCTAGGCCATGCTTCCCCAACTAGCTATCCCCATATCAAACTTAAGCAAGAGCAGTTGATATGTAGTGAGCTTCAACCTTGACATAATGAGGGGCTCCCCCTTTGAGTCATTGCATCTTGGCCTGTTGTTGTAACATTGCATGCTCCAGCTTAACGACTTAGGTGTGAATCATCCTACAATAACGTTCCAACTCTAATATAATTGGATGTAGCAGCTCCTGCACCTAAGTAAGGAACTCACTAACCAAGTGAACATTAGTATTGAGGTCCCTCTTCTGTTGGTGTTGCTTTGGGAATATTGCTTTCAATAACTTCAGTTTTTCTAGTAAACGAGTACATAGATGTGCCATGAATGTGGTGTCTCCGGACCCCTGACACTAAAGAAAGGAACCCTGGGAAATTATCTAGATAATTATCAAATTTAACAATCACGGCTCCTGCCCTACCCTCCACTTGTAAAAGCAACGGTAAGTGATAATAGGTACGTGGGGTGCTGCTGAGATATGAACTGGAAGGCCACCTTGCTAACCAGGTCTCATTGAATAATACTTTATCAAACATTTCCATAAACTACGGATCCCTTGCTTATGTTGTGCCATGTAAATGCGATTCCTCGCATAGGCAAGTAAACAAATCCATAGTGCAAAATACATGTCTGGAACTTCTTGGCAGCTAGTCCATAAGTTTCACTCATATCTCATACCATATTAAAGTCACTAAAAACTAACCACAGCTTGGCCTCTATTCCCTTAGTTAGCTGCAATACAGTAATCCAAAGGTCATTCATTCACTATGCTCATTGTTTCTATAGCAGACCAATATCAAACATGTGTCGTGCAATCTGTAAGTGAACTCCCTACAACGAATGAGTTGCTATTAGTAGCAAAATATTAACATTCAGCTTCGAGGCATCCCAGGTAAGCCATATATGATTACCGGGGCCTGACTAACTAGCAAACGAGGACCTATTGTAAACTATGCCACCCTGCACCCCGTTGACACTACATTGTGTAACCCTAGTTTCGAGCAACCTACAGAACTCTAAACAAAATCCACATACTAATTCCTTCACCACTAGCTGATGGTCTCGATGGCTGAGACCTCTAACATTCTAACAAGTTGCTAGGATCATGATACACCATAAGAGGCACTGCGTCTTTTAGGGTCTTAGGTCGAACCGACGTCCTCATGCTTTACTGCATCAAGGAGTTGAAAATATTGTATACATAAATCTCCTTCTCTTTACTACATTCCCCAGCTATAGGGAGACTAAACCCCCCCCCCTCCCCGGTTGACATTAGAATTTTATGGCATTGAGTCATCCTGTGCATCTTCTAATTCCAAAGCAGGTGGATCTGTATGGTTTGTGGTGTGGTTTACATCAACCCCAGTCTGTATATTGTCTTCACTAAACGCATGGTCCACTTCTTGGTTAACAACGCGTGGGTCAGGACTGGTGCAGCGTTGTGCATTGCTGCGTGAACCAGAAGATGGATCCCCTGCCCCCAAAACCTATCCACCCACTTTGATTGAAGGCTCTAAAAAATTGCGAAGGAGTCAAAATCTCCTCGATCAATAACTTGCTCCGCCAACTTTAGGAACTAAGAGAAGTCAAATGTTTATTTAATTGCATCACCCATTACTCTATCGCCGTCAGTACCCGCCTCCTCTGTCGCGAGATTAGAGTCCTCAACAGCCATATTACTACTTGGGACTACCAACGTGTGTGTCCTACTGGATTTGTGGTATTTATCACACTTTAGGTGAGTTTTTTGTAATTCACTTTGTTTTTAATTATATTTATGTATTGATCGGAACGTTGTATTGCTTAATTTCTTACAATGTTGATGTAAATTATATAATTTTTGCTTCTATAAAAAATAAATAAATTGAGGAGTACTACTAAGGTGGGGGAATAAAAGAGAACAAAGAATGAGAAATTTCATTTACTAATCATTTATCTTACAATAA
>NC_026157.1:1074622-1079037 GCF_000512975.1 Sesamum indicum
ATTACTCTATCGCCGTCAGTACCCGCCTCCTCTGTCGCGAGATTAGAGTCCTCAACAGCCATATTACTACTTGGGACTACCAGCGTGTGTGTGTCCTACTGGATTTGTGGTATTTATCACACTTTAGGTGAGTTTGTTGTAATTCACTTTGTTTTTAATTATATTTATGTATTGATCGGAACGTTGTATTGCTTAATTTCTTACAATGTTGATGTAAATTATATAATTTTTGCTTCTATAAAAAATAAATAAATTGAGGAGTACTACTAAGGTGGGGGAATAAAAGAGAACAAAGAATGAGAAATTTCATTTGCTAATCATTTATCTTACAATAATACGACAACTCTAGTAGGTCAAGTAATTCAATACATTAAGCATTATAAAAATTTAGTTAATGATCTTACAATGAGAATTTAATTAATGATCTTATATAATAAATTAGACATAAAGTATTAAATACATTGTGTTTTTTTATTAGCTCTAATTTGGTCACTAGAAAAAACTTAAGACAACCTAATACATTTGACGTTACTCAAACTTCTATAACAAATAAAAAAAACATAATACTAATTATTATTATTAATAATAATTTTTTATAACATAAAATAATATAATATAGAAATATATAGATTAATCGGTATTAATTTTTATTAAATTTCTATAATCGTCCAAATCTTTTCATGATTAACATTTATCGAACGCTAGCCTTATAGTTACTTTGGTATAAGCAATTATATGATTTGTGTTTTATTATAGGATTATTATAGTTATATATGTATCTGTAGTTATGCAACATAAAAACATTTAAATTATTCATATTTTTAAAATATATGATGCAGTAACATCAACAAAAGCTATGTACTAAGTAAAATGATATTGAAAAACATATTTGTTTTCTATTCATAGATTTTTAGTTATATGTATTCAAGGATGGTGCTTTTTGGTGCGACAAACTTGTTCAACCACAAAATTGAGTAATCTCTATCCCTGAAACTAATGAGATCGGTTAATGATTGGCACTCAATAGTGTACTATTACTATAAATTCATAGTTAATGTATGCGAAGAACTTACATTATTAAGTACATCAACATCAATAAAATATTAAGAAGGCAATGGCAATAAACTTCATTACAATTATGTTCTTTTTGCCTTTGTTGGCAATCAATGTTAATGCCCAGGGCCCCGTGACATATGATATCACAAAGTATGGTGCGAAATCTGGTGGAGATATCAGTCAGGTTTAATCCGTATTAACTACCGTATTTATGTTCAACAGTTAATTTTTTCTTCATACAAAAATATAATTCTTGAAAAATAACACGCATTTGCATGTTAGGCTCTAATGGATGCTTGGAAGGAGGCATGCAATTCAACTTCCCCAAGTACCATAGTGATACCAGGAGGAACTTGGTCACTTAGTCAGGTAAAATTATTAGGCCCCAATAAGGCCCCTATCGAGCTTCAAGTCCAAGGAACCTTGCAAGCCAATCCAGGTCAATTGCCTAATAAAGAAGGGGAATGGATTACTATCAATTATGTCAATTATTTCACCCTTTCTGGTGGTGGAGTTTTTGATGGTCGAGGACAGGAAGCCTGGAAGCAAAACGATTGCCACAAAAATAAAAATTGCGCCAAGCTTCCTATGGTAAGACCTACCTCCTTATATATCCTCAATTATTTCAAGTAGAATAGGTATACAAATTAACAACCCATAATCACATGCATTTGTGCAGAATCTTAGCTTCAATTTCGTGAACAACTCCATAATTCGTGATGTGACCACGAAAGATAGCAAGAATTTCCACGTGAATTGTATATCGAGCCATAATGTCACGTTCCTCCGATTCACAGTTTCAGCCCCTGGAGATAGCCCAAACACTGATGGTATCCATCTGGGTCGTGACACGATGATCAATATCAAAGATTCCATCATAAAAACAGGAGATGATTGTGTCTCAATTGGAGACGAGAGCAAAGAAATTCACATCCAGAATGTAACTTGTGGTCCAGGACACGGTATTAGCGTTGGAAGCCTTGGTGGGTATGCAGAAGAAAAGGATGTGCAAGGGATATATGTGACAAATTGCACCTTTATTGGCACAACAAATGGCGTCAGGGTGAAGACATGGCCCTCTGCCCCAGCAACGTTGACTGTCAGTGATTTGCATTTTGAAGATTTAATCATGGATAATGTTAGCAGTCCCATTATCATTGATCAAGAATATTGTCCACACAATCTTTGCAAAAAAGATGTAAGTTTCTCAATTTGTGATCCAAATTTTCTAACCCTTCATTTTAAAATAATTTAGACTCTTAGTATACTGATTATATTTTATTTGTTGATTATTTTACAGAGACCATCATCTATCAAGATCACTAACGTCAGAGAACGGAACGTACGGGGCACGACAAATACTGCAGAGGCGGTGACGTTTATTTGCAGTGGTCTTAAGCCATGCGAGAGAGGTGGGGTGGGTGACATTGATCTTACATATAATGGAAATCAAGGTCCTATCACCACCAAATGTGCCAATGTCAAACCCAAATTTGTCGGCAAGCAGAATCCACCAGTGTGTGCCACTACTGCCCAGTCTGCTTAATCAGTTTCTTTCACATCAATATACTTTACTTTTTAGTTGAGAATAAAATTTTTGTTTCAATTAGCCTCTTGAAGACTAACTACAATTTATTGGGAGTTTAGCTCATAAGTGACCCACCCCACTTTTATTTTCCCCTGACATGATGAACAATGTAAAAATAAAATTGGAGCACTTCCTAAACCTGTGAGTTCTTTTAGATGACAACTTTGCTATTAAGTAAATTATTGATGTACGTTAAGTATTCGTGTGACTAATTGTAAATCATATTTAAAATTTTTCAACTATCTAAATTTTCAAGTGGATGGATCAGTATACTATTAGGCACCTGCTTAAAACGTGTAATTATCGTCATCAAATTGTGATAGTTAGTGAAACAATTCATTAACATTGTGTCTCTAATTACAATATCAATAAAGCAGTAATCCATAATTTACAGTTAAGAAAGTATGTAGCCACTAAATTTTTCACAATACTGGTATAGTAACATCCACTAGTAACTTGTCAAGTTAAATACCTGTTGTAATCATGACATTACTCCTCGCAGCCATTGTATTCGTTGTTGATAGTCCGTATGTGGTCAGCAGAATCGCACCTTCCTCTTGACAAGTGAACACATCGTTCAAAAATGGACACAGAAAAAATAAATGACCATGGCATTCTTGCTCATCGAGATCCTGAAGGATAGAAGCTCTATTACCTTTTTGCCACCATGGTCTATCAATGGGATAGGCTCTCTAATATAGCCAACTAAAGGATGAATAAATTCTTGGGAAACTTAAAGGTACCGCTCCTTAAATGTAACCAATTTACCCACGGTCTTGTTGGTTGTAACAACTGCAGGGTATTCGTCGAGGCGAACTCCAGCAGATATCAACTGCAAAGACATTCACATCAGCAATTTTGTATGGCATCCCCCTTACTAGATATGTTCTAAACTTGAGCAGCTTCTTCCAACACCATGATCCAGTGCTGCTATTAACAGTCCAGATGGACTGACTCCTCATTCTATAGTGGAGGATCCAAGTTACCCCGAATGAATCCCTCTTGATTCGTCACCACTTGCCATAGATGATTGATCATCAAAACCATATTCATGTGATGAATGTTGCTAATACCCATCCATCCCTCATCTTTGGGTGCGCCCCCCCTGGTGTTTTGCCACCCTAGCATAACCCGTGTCACGGCTTCTTTGCCAAAATAATTTCAAAGCTTTCTTTCCACAGCCCTGATTAATCCGTGCGAAAAAAAAAAAAGCGCACTCTCCCAGTACACACTGATGAAGTTAGTCACTGATCGGATATGTTGAGTCAGAGCTGCAAACGCTAGGCCATGCTTCCCCAACTAGCTATCCCCCATATCAAACTTAAGCAAGAGCAGTTGATATGTAGTGAGCTTCAACCTTGACGTAATGAGGGGCACCCCCTTTGAGTCATTGCATCTTGGCCTGTTGTTGTAACATCGCATGCTCTAGCTTAACGACCTAGGTGTGAATCATCCTACAATAACGTTCCAGCTTTGATATAATTGGATGTAGCAGCTCCTGCACCTAAGTAAGGAACTCACTAACCAAGTGAACATTAGTATTGAGGTCCCTGTTCTGTTGGTGTTGCTTTGGAAATATTGCTTTCAATAACTTCAGTTTTTCTAGTAAACGAGTACAAAGATGTGCCATGAATGTGGTGCCTCCAGACCCCTGACACTGAAGAAAGGAACCCTGGGAAATTATCTAGATAATTATCAAATTTAACAATCACGGCTTCTGCCCTACCCTCCACTTGTAAAACCAATGGTAAGTGATAATAGGTACGTGGGG
>NC_026157.1:1089037-1091932 GCF_000512975.1 Sesamum indicum
CCAGCCACTGTTTTTGGTGTTTATTTTTACTACTTCAATAAGTATTTTGATGCTGCGCCAAGTAATGAAGTCATTAAGCTTCCCGGACTACCGGTGTTCGAGCCTAGTGATCTGCCATCGTTTTTATTTCCTTCAAACACCAACATATATGACTTTGCACTGCCAATTTTGAAAGACAATTTTGAGATTCTTGAGAGAGAGAATAGCCCGATAGTCCTTGTGAACACATTTCAAGCCTTGGAGCCCGGGCCTTTGAGTGTTATAGATAAGTACAAGTTGATGGATATAGGGCCACTAATTCCGTCCGCATTTTTAGATGGAAAGGACCCTTCGGATACTGCATTTGGAGGTGACCTGATTCAGAAGTCTGTGGATTATGTACAGTGGTTGGACTCCAAAGAGAAATTATCTGTAATTTATGTAGCTTTTGGCAGCTATTCTGAGCTATCTAAACCACAAATGGAAGAGATAGCCAAAGGTCTGATCAAAAGCGGAAGGCCATTCCTTTGGGTGATCAGAGGCGTAGACAATAGTGAGAGACTAAAGGAAATGGTGAGCTGTGGGAAGGATTTGGAAAAGCAAGGCAAGATTGTGCCTTGGTGTACTCAGGTGGAGGTTCTGTCGCATCCTTCTGTAGGATGCTTTTTAACTCACTGTGGTTGGAATTCGTCGCTTGAGAGTCTAGTTTCAGGGGTGCCTGTGGTGTCGTTCCCGCAATGGACTGATCAGACCACAAATGCCAAACTCATACAAGATTTCTGGAGGACTGGATTGAGTGTAGGCAAACCGGAAGATGGAGGAGTTGTAAAGGCTGATGAGATCGAAAGGTGCTTAGAGATTGTTATGGATGGGGAGAAAGAGGAGAGGAAATGAGAAGGGAAGCCAGGAAATGGAGAGACTTGGCAAAGGAAGCAGTCAAGGAAGGTGGTACCTCTTATGTCAATCTCAAGACTTTCGCAGATCAAGTTCTTGCTGCGGACACAACCAGGTGTTAGATAGTTGGAATAAGCCGTTTAACTCTTGTACCCTTTGGGCTATATATGTTCCCATCTTCGGTTGCATGTTTTATTTCACTTTGGCTATATATGTATTTTATTTTTTGCTTTAGTGTGATGTGTATTATCTTTCGATACTAAAATATATATTGTGTCGAAATTAAAGATAAACGTTTGGTACAGTGATGTGTCTCAACCACAAGTATATGACTTACCATTTATGTAAGGATATTCCAAAAAGTTATACGACGCAGTGTTGGATAGGGGTATGTATCAAACACGGTATTCTCGCTTGTCAGAAAATATAAAATAAAAAAAGAGACATGTTTAGAAATTTTTTTTATAACTTCAAAATATTTTGTGTTGTTTTTATTAATAAAAAAAGAATTTTGGACTTAATAAAAAAATTAATTCACTCCTCTCAGAATAAAATTTTTTGGATGAAATTACTAAAAAATTGATAGATAGTCGTAGTGATCTAACTAATTTGGATACTTAAAAATTTTTCATTGCGACATTTTAAAATAAAATGATTATATATTTTTTAAGCCACATTTGGTTAAGAATTTATATGTAAGACATACTTCTTTTATATTTTATATTAATAGTTTAATTTTTATGAGAAACTGAGAGTATATATAGAGTAAAAAAGTATATTATATATAGTTGTGTCAATGCTACGTTGTGTTCTAATTTTTAAATTTTTTCGTGTCGTTGTGTTTGTGTTATATTGTGTCCGTATATTCGTATCTGTGTCCATATATCATACCTTATCATGGAATACTTGATATCTATCCTACAAAAACTTATGTGATTGTAAGATTCTCGCAAGTTTAATTGCCTAAGCGTGCCTAATTAAGACGCAAAGGAAAGATAAAAATAATGTAGAGAAGAAGTATTAAGATGAATGTCTAAAATCAAGTATTGCGACTTATGTGTATGGGTGTCCAACAACATTATAAAGATCAAAGAACTTTCACGAATATTCTAAAATTATCGTGGAATTAACCTGCAAAATAAAGGTTAATACTTTGATGCTTAAGTCAATAAAGGGTTTACTAAAGAAATGAAAGGAAAATATGAAACAAATGAGAATAATGGTTGAAAACAAGTAAATATGTGTTCAATATCAGCTGCAACCCTAATAACTCGCCCCTAGCCGGGCATTTCTACTTATTTTGTAAGCTAGCAAACATATTTACTTGGTTTGCCATTTAATGGTCTACATGCACTCACCTATTATATGGATCTCTCCTACTTTCTGGTACATCTTTACTTGTATATTTCATATTGTAGCAGGTCTTACAGACAACCATGCCTTGCTCTTGGAAAGGAGTTCCTGGTGTAGGCATAACTCACATTGTTGACAGTAGGAGAATGATGATCGACCCGCCTAATCAGCAAGGTGGAGTAATTTTTGCTCTTACTTAGTAAAATATCCTACTTATCTAAGCACCTTGAGAAAGTATCACCTAGACTTGCTCATACAACAGGATTCAAAGTTTCCCTTCCCATACCATTGACCACTTGGAGGGAAAAACAACTATGCAAGTGCATTATAACTATAATACTAGGATACCCCCAACACTCTATTATCATGTCCTACATGGAAAAAACGCGTATTCATTCGTACATCTCAGGTATTCTATTACCCTGTCATATAGGAAGAGAGCATTCTAAAATCCAAAACAATTCAATCAAATAGATAGCATATTATAGACCATCTATAGAAAGGAGGGGACATAATAGAATCCTAGGCACCTATGTGCCAGCAAAAAACAAAGATTTGAAGCCCACACCTATGCACTTCCAAAACTTATCACAGAAGGTACCTAAAAACTAAATTGTTACTGTAATCATTTGCCAACAAGAGGGATGTTCTCGTCACCGCTTGCCCCAG
>NC_026157.1:1092011-1113966 GCF_000512975.1 Sesamum indicum
CGAGACCCCAGCATGATTTCCCACCGGGAACGTAGAAGGCTTTCTGGAAATTCAGGAGGGATGTCCTCTTCCGGTTCGGGAGCATCAGTCAACCTAGCATCCCTATATTGTAGGAAGGAGAGAGGAGTGCCTTTTAGAGGGTGACTAACATCTGTGAATTTTAGGGCACAACTCCGAAACCCATGTTAGTAATATTTCAAAGCACTATCAACTAGTAGGCTTTGCAAATCTAAGGATTTCTCGTATTCCTCTTAACGACTTACCTATATGCCCACCTGTCTCCTGATTTGTTCCTGTTTCGTGCAGTTTGCTCTAGACGGGTATGCAGATTGTGATCTCTTCCCTTAGATGGCGGGTTCTCACAACGTCCTCCTTATGCCCCCGCTTCTTCTACTTGCTTGACTTCTCTAGCTCCACTAACCTCTTGATGGTTTGCTCTGACAGTGAACCTCCTTACTCCAGCCAGCCGACTAGGTTGTCCCCAAATACGGTCACACACGAACAAACAATATTTCAAGTTAGGTTATTGCTTATAATTAAGCTTCAAAAACTTACTATACTCACCCTACTAAGGTAGGAAGGGAACAAGCTAAGGGTCTGTGCCTTGGGCAAAGAGTTCATGTAAGTCTTATCTAAGGGCAGTTGAACCCCTTCAAGAATTTAGCCGCTAAGTTTCTCTAACCCTCATCTTACAGCAAGAGTGTCCCTCTTTCAAATTACAATTAGGAAGGAGTTTCTTCTTTAAACCCTCTCTTCAGTAGGGCAAGACGCTCTTAGCCTGGTTTCAAGGTGTGGGGCTAGAGGAGCAAGTAGGTTGGTTTGTTCTTTAGCACGTTTGGTAGGTCTAGTGATGGGATTAGCCTGCCGCTTGCCTTTGGGATCCCCATGGAACCAGAACTAGCAGGAGTAGATGAGGGACTTTTAAGTAAAGTACACTTGGAGGGGCGCAGGTTCCCACGGTCTTCTCCCCCTTGATAGACTTATCCTGCATCAACTTGTGATGATCCTGCCTACAAACACCAGGTACACAATATACATTAACCCTATTGTGTAACAAATAGGTATAACTACAAAATAGGGTATACAAGAAGTTCTACTAGTAATGTCATCCATGACAACCTCTTTTAGGCTCAGTCCAAAGCGATTAAGAAGGGTAGGGTGAACTAATTTCTGGGGATCATAGGGAGAAGTGCTCAAACGATCCAACAAGAATTGGAAATGAGGTAGACGATTACGGACAAAGTACCTAACTTGTTCAAGAGGGACTTTAATCCACCCAAAATGAAATCTCCAGGGTATGGGGTACTGAGACAAAGAAAAAAATGATATTTTCGTTCCTTTACTGAGGACTCCGAAGGGAGAAACTGAATATCCCCTTAGGTAGTGAAATAAAATAGGTCTCCACTTGCTTTTTTCAATAGGAAAAAGGAGTGAAATTGAGCAGCTTGTGGAATATCTTCTAGATTTCTTACTAAAATATAAAATCTTGCTAGCAGGCTGAAAGATTTAGGGACCAACTGATTCAGGGGGACTTTGAAAAGTGTGGGAACATCAACAAAAATCTAGGCAAAGGGAAGTGCAAACTAACCTCCAGCTAGGTCGAAAAGAATCAAAGAGAGTCCTTGGGGGGAAATATAGCCGATCTTCAACAATAGGGACCTAAACCACATATTCAACAGGTATCCCATACTTTTTTCCTCACAATCACCGCATCACTCTCTGAGAAGTAAAACAAATAAATCCCAATAGATTCCACCACTGAGACCACAAGCCGATCCTCTACCTTTCTTCTTTCCTCCTCATCTCTATTATTCCCTTCTTCTTCGCTCTCACCTCTATGGCAGGAGGCAGAGTCTGGCAGTAGGCTTTTTCCTTTTCCTTGCCTAAGGAACTTATCAAATCTATCAAAACCTCATCCACCACCCTCTGTTCTATGCTATCAATCAACATGGACTGCAAAAAACAAGAGAAAAGGAAGGGAGAGTTACTTAGAGAATGACTGGAAGGAAAATAACAAGATTTGGTGCAGGGTAAAAAAAAAAAGCTCACAAAAATTTAAAAATTCTAGAGAAATTCGCTAAAAAGAAGTTAGATTTTCTATTTCTAAACAAGAAAAATGAAAAAAATTGACGAAGTCAAATGAAAAGGATTCCAACTTCACGTCTTAACTTAAATGAAATGAGATGGAGGAAGAAAACACCCTAAAAGCAAAGAAGGCCTGTGAATGGCAAGAGATAGAAATTGCCTTAAATAAGCCAACAGTCCAGCAGTCCCATCCACATAGGACTCGATGTATTCTCTCCTAACTGTCAAAACTTAATCAGCATAGAATCCGTGTTCTATAAGCAGGTGATGGACTCTCTTTTCTCTATCTTTTTGTAATCATCAGTCATCACATTTTTGCAAATTTGTGCATATTTTCCTTAATCCACATGTATCAGACTCCTTTAGGCGAAATGACTCTCTTAACGAAAACAATCCAACAAGGTAGTAGCTCCTACAACCCAGCAGGACTCACCATGTTTATTGACCAGAAGCAAGGAAAATCTTTTTTCCAGGACTATTTTTCCTACTCCAGCTGTCCAACACATCTTGCACTCTAGGAATGGGGGGAGTGATGATACCCCTCAACAATTTTTCACAAAAGCCCAAAGCAAGGATGTGGACCCCCACCAAGCAGCCTAGCCAATCAGGATCCTTTGGCCTATGAGTAGGGAGGTAAAAGCCCATAAGTTTTTTTTTTTATCTTTACTAATCTAGTGGGCCTAAGAAACAAGTTCATTTCAGTAATCTAGTGCAATTAGGCTGTTAACAACGAATTCTCAAATTTTCAGGCAAACAGCGCAAGACTTGGTCAAAGAATCATATCTCAGTCAATATGAGTCCAAATTACGAATGTATTCTTTAGTTGGATAGCTAACACAAGTAGTTTCAAACAGCATATGACTCTCCACAGTTGCCTTCCAAATTTGGCTCCACAAGCCCTTATAAATAGAACTATGGTATAGTTGTTTTGGCAACATCTACTCTTAGATTCAAACTTTTATTCTCTCTCGATTTTGAAGCTTTTAAAAGCTCACTTCTTTCCAATCCACAAGATTTATAACACTTTGACACTATTTTCAACCATTATTCTCATTGGTTTCATATTTTTCATTCATTTCTAGAGTAAACTCTTTATTGACTTAAGTATCAAAGTATTAACCTTTATTTTGCAGGTTAGTCCCTCGATAATTTTAGGATATTCATGAAAGTCCTTCGATATTTGTAGTGTTGTTGGACCCCCATACACATAAGTGGGAATACTTGATTTTAGACATTCATCTTAATACTTTTTCTCTACATTATTTTTATTTTTGCTTTGTGTCTTAATTAGGCACGCTTAGGCAATTAAACTTGCGAGAATATGACAATCACATAAGTTTTTGTAGGATAGAAATCTAAGTATTGCATGATAATTTATGATGTATAAAAACAGATACGAAGATACGAACACAGCGATACAAAAAATTTAAAAAATTAGAACACAATGCAGCATTGACACAACTATATATAATATATTTTTTTAACTCTAATATATACTCCCAATTTCTCATAAAATTAAAATATTAATATAAATATAAAAAAGGCATATCTTATACTTAAATTCATAACCAACGTGGCTTAAAAAATATATCATCATTTTATTTTAAAATGTACACAATGAAAAATTTTTAATAATCCAAATTAGTTAAATCATTATGACTTCTCTCAATATTTTAATAATTTAGTCCCAAAAGTTTTATTTTGAGAGGAGTGAATTAATTTTTTTTATTAAGTCCAGAATTCTTTTTTTTTTATTAATAAAAACAACACAAAATATTTTGAAATTATAAAAAGAATTCTAAACGTGTCAAGAACATGGCGGACACGCCAATTAACTTGTTCTTAGAGTGTCCAACACCACGTACTTTTTTCTTTTTTCGTTTTATAGTTTCTGACATGTGAATACTGTGTTTGATACGTGTCCATATCCAACACTACGTGGTATAACTTTTTAGAATATCCTTACATAGATGGTAAGTCATGTACTTGTGGTTGAACCACGTTACGGTATCAAACTTTCATCATTAATTTAAAAACAATAAATATTTTAGTATTGAAAAACAATAGACATCACACTGAAGCAAAAAATAAAATACATATACAGCCAAAGTGAAATAAAACATGCAATTTACTGAATTCGAAGATGGGAACAAATATAGCCCAAAGGGTACAAGAGTTAAACGGCTTATTCCAACTATCTAACACCTCGTTGTGTCCGCAGCAAGAACTTGATCTGCGAAAGTCTTGAGATTGACATAAGAGGTACCACCTTCCTTGGCTGCTTCCTTTGCCAAGTCTCTCCATTTCCTGGCTTCCCTTCTCATTTCCTCTCCTCTTTCTCCACCATCCATAACAATCTCTAAGCACCTTTCGATCTCATCAGCCTTTACAACTCCTCCATCTTCCGGTTTGCCTACACTCAATCCAGTCCTCCAGAAATCTTGTATGAGTTTGGCATTTATGGTCTGATCAATCCATTGCGGGAACGCCACCACAGGCACCCCTGAAGCTAGACTCTCAAGCGACGAATTCCAACCACAGTGAGTGAAAAAGCATCCCACAGAAGGATGCGACAGAACCTCCACCTGAGTACACCAAGGCACAATCTTGCCTTGCTTTTCCAAATCCTTCCCACAGCTCAGCATTTCCTCTAGTTTCTCACTATTGTCTACGCCTCTGATCACCCAAAGGAATGGCCTTCCGCTTTTGATCAGACCTTTGGCTATCTCTTCCGTTTGTGGTTTAGATAGCTCAGAATAGCTGCCAAAAGCTACATAAACTACAGATAATTTCTCTTTGGAGTCCAACCACTGTACATAATCCACAGACTTCTGAATCAGATCACCTCCAAATGCAGTATCCGAAGGGTCCTTTCCATCTAAAAATGCGGACGGAATTAGTGGCCCTATATCCATCCACTTGTACTTATCTATAACACTCAAAGGCCCAGGCTCCAAGGCTTGAAATGTGTTCACAAGGACTATCGGGCTATTTTCTCTGTCAAGAATCTCAAAATTCTCTGTGAACATTGGCACTGCAAAATTAAAAATATATATAAGAATGTTAAATAAGAAACAAAATTAAAATATTTTATTAAATTCTTTTGTTTACGTCAGTATTTTCATCCAAACTTTAATGAAAAGGGATAAATTATAAAAAGAGAATTTGCGGGAGCGATCTAAACGTAACACTGAAGCTTTTGAAGGAAAATGTCATTTTCGAGGGTCTAAATAAATTAGGATAGATAACTGCGATTAATTTATTACATTTATTTTCCCAAAAAAAAAAAAAAAAAAACTCACTTAAATTACACAAAAGTTCAGAATTAAGGATTTGGTAGGGTAGCAAACTGAAATGTCCTTAACTAGAAAGAGAGACAAATGGCCCAAAGAGCTCTTAAAACTCCCTACGGGGCCCAAACAAACACATCTTATTTATAAAATTCGAGGATCCAAATACTTGAAGCGCCACAGACTTTTCTGACTTCTCTAAAGCCGGCGTATTGAGCCAAAGCATGAAATTCCCTTTCTGTCCTCTCCTTCCCACCCGGGTTAACGGCTAACATGATGACATCGGCGCGGACTGCCTCCTTATACTCCGGCCCACTGTTCTCCTCCGGGAGGATGATGTCGGCTATGATCAGTTTTCCATTATCCGGAAGTGCGTCATAGCAATTCTTCAACAACTTCTGGCAGTGCTCATCGCTCCAGTCGTGGGAAATCCACTACAATGGCCATACCCGTAATTTCATCTCTTCAGAGTAGCAAAATGGTCATTTACAGCTTCATTTTTCTTATGTTTTTCATTTTCAATTTGTATAAATTTGAATTAAGTAATTTGATTGTATTTCCTAATAAATTTGTATAAATTATGACCATTTTTAGGTAACGTTCATATAAATAATTAAATATATCAAAAAATATTCAAATTCACCTTCATAAAAATAGCGTCCGCTTTGGGCACACTCACAAACATGTCGCCGCCAATATGCTCCACTCCTGCATGAGTTTCCAAACATTTTTGCTTTTTAAAAATTCAATCACTATATTTGTTTTTTATTTTCAAGTTGTCTTCGAGACAAGTCAAAACATACCCAATGTTCGCCATCATCCAGAAACATTGTTTTAAACTGTTTTAATATGAATATATACATATATATATAACAGACATGATTTGACAATTAATAGTAATTTTTATCTCCCAAAACACAACATTAAACATACAATACTTATTTTAAATTATCTCCAATAACAAATCCAAACATACATACTATCTCTAACACACATTTATTTATCTTCATTTTTCTCTCTCTATCTCCACAAAACACAACAAAACACTTAGAAAATGAATCCAAACATTATAAATAAGTTTTATTAAATTTTTTTAAATATATCCAAAAATAATTAAGTACATTAATTATATTTTCATATTAAATTCAAAATTGAATAATATCCTCATGGGCACCAAAAACTACTTCTAAGTTTAAAGGTATTTGGCGTTCACATAAAATTTGCTATTGAATATGACGTGTAGTGTGATTATGATTTCAACGAAAATACTCGTAATTTTTTAAAAAATATAAAATATTTGTACGATTAAATCTATCCTAGCAAATACCAATATATTTTACTCTTAGACCCCATTTACTTTGTGATATTAATTATTTGGTTGGTATGATAAAAACGCCATACATTAATTATATTAAATATACTTAGACTGTTTGGTTGAATAATTCAACCACCTATTTCAATTAGGTTGAGTCATTCAAGAGGAATAGTGCCTTGTGCCGAGTTTGGTGATAAAAATAAAACCCACAGTACTCAACGAACATTTTACGAGAGTGTAACAAACAACTTATCCAACTTAATAATAAAAAGTAAGCAGAGGCGTAAAGCAGTAAAATTAGTGAATGTACCCGGAAAAGATGGAGCATTTCGAATGACATGGGGCAAGTCAAAGTTGATGCCCTTAATGGCCGGGTACTTGGATAGGATCATCTTAAGCGAAGCTCCGATGCCACCACCCACATCCACCAGCGACTTCACCCCCTCAAACCCTTCGTATTTTTCAAGTATTTGCTTCATGATTATGGTGGACTGTTCGTACATTGCTCGGTTGAATATCTTGCTAAATCGTGGATCCGTAGCCGCGTACTCGAACGCGCTCATGCCGTAGGCTCTGTTGAATGGGATTCCTCCCTCTAGAACTGTATCTTTCAGATGGTACCTATTGGAAAAAGATCAAAACAGTTGAAAATATATACTTGTGATGCGATTGATTTCTGCGTATAGCATTGTGTGAATTAGATTTTCTTTAGATATAGATCATGTGTATAAAATCTTTCTTTAGATAGAATTAATGACGAAGTTTTGTACACTTATACGGAGTTAGATGTGAAATGAAGCAGAAGATGCAACATGAATTGCAATAATAAATCCATTTAACTTTCCAAACTATAAATACAACACAAGTTGTATAATATATGGACAACTAATCGAGGTATATTTGATGGATATGCGTAATTTAAATTATATTTATTTAATTAAATAAATAATTGATCAAAACTGAAAAATATAATTTATACTAACATAAAAAAAAAGAGCCATCTACACTCACAAATACCGATTAATGACATCACCATACTATTTTTTTATAAAATTAAAAATACTTTTCGATTAATAAGATAAGTAACATATTCAACCTTTTAAATTTTACATCAACTCATAAATTAATTTTTTTAAAAAAGTATAATGTATTTGTTTATATATTTACTTTTGCATATACTATATTTTAAAGAATAAAATATTATTTATTACATGCACGCAAGAATAGTGTTCCACAACAACTAGTTTTTAAAAGGAACACCCTTCCACTAAGGTTTATAATTACACGTAGACCCCATATGGTTTGAAAAATTACATCTAATATCCTGAGGTTTATTTCGTGTAACAAATAGATTTTACGTTAGCGAAAATTCACTAAATTTGTTGGTATTAAAAAAAAAAGAATAAAAATTAATATTTACCTCCAATTAATTTATTACTAACTTATTGCAAATCAAACAACCTTTTTTTTTTTACAACGCCCGGGTGTATATTCAACAAAAATGAGAGATAGCAAAAGATCACTTACAAGGGCTCCATCGAAACCTTGTCCTGAACCAAGAGCGCAAGCGGGGCCAGGGAAACCCCATCCTCATTCCTGGTCAGGAACTTGCAGACCGGCGCAAGAGAGTAGAGCCGCTCCACGCCGCCGTCTGGAAGCGGTTTCAGGCTGCAGCGCAAGACGGAGTATGCGGCAAGGAGGCGGAGCATCCTATCTATCATGGTGGCTGCTTGGGGGTTTTCAGTTTGAAGTTGAGCTGCGAGTTGGGAGGGAGAAACAGAAGCTCCTGGACCAGCTTTTTTAATGAGCTCGAGGAGATCCAGCTCTATGGCGAATTTGAGTACCATGGGGAGCACAGAAGCAGAAGCTAGCTCCAAGGCGAATAAGAATGCCTCTTCTTCCTCGGACTGATCCGCCATTGAAGCTGTGGGTATTTGAGTTTTGATGGAAAGAGATATTGGTAAAGTTTAATAAGCCGGTCAGCTTTTTTGTAAGCGAAAAGCTTGATCATGGAGGAGATATAAATAGGGAAAATTATTTTAAATAATTTAAATAAAATAAAATTATGAAAAATGTGCATTTTAAAAAGTGTTGAAATTTTAGAAAAAGTTGGGATTTGAAATCCCAGGTTTTGCCATGGTCTTATTTTTAAAAAAAATAATTTTCATTTTTTTTAATAAAAAGGATAAATTGCATAACACCCCCTGCATTTTAAAAAAATAGCGTAAAATCTTCTGTGCTATATTAAAAGGTCAAAAAATCCTATGCTATTTAAAAGGCAGCAAAGTACTCTCTTCTTTAGAAATAACGGAGAATGCATTTCACACGTCTAAAATGCTTGAGCTAATTAATTTATCGATTGAATTCATTAATTAATTAATGCATTGGCTTGTTTAATTAATTGATTGGATTCATTATGTGACATTTGTACAACTTTTTCATGTAATTGGGAGACTAATTGGTAATTATTAGGAATTTAGATTTAACTAGTAAATAAATTATAGATTGAATTTGGAATATAATAAAACTTGAATAGATTAAATAGAAATTCGTTATAATATTTGGGGCCAAATTATATTAATTAAAAAAATTAGGAAGGATGTAATAGTAATTATTAAAAAGAATTTTAAAAAAAAAGAAAAAATGGGTGGGCAGTGTGCTCCACCGCCTCACCAATCATTCAACATATATATATGTATGTTAATTGAAAGTCATTTATACTTTAGCAGAGGTACGGATTTTAGATTTTAATTTTTAATAATTTATATAATTATATTATTTAATTAGTTTATTTATTAAATGTTGATTATATTGAGCGATGTACTATTTAATCAGAGTATTTATGATTTTGACTATTTGAATTAAATATCACATTCGATATAAAAATGATATAGTTGGTTAATTAAAATATTAGATTTGTTAAGAAATATTTGATTTGTTAAGTTTAATTATTATTATAGCTAATTTATACAATTCTATTTGAATGATTAACCAAATATATAATTTTATATATTGTTGCTTAATTAAATTATATAGCAATGATAAATTGGTAGAAATTTCATAGAAATATTTCGGAAATTATATTTAAAAAATATTATGTTATTAAAGAGGAAAAATGAGGTTTCAATGGTAATATAATTTAGGAATGTTATTAACACAATAGTTATAAATATATAAGGTGTTTTACTAAATGAATTCTTATGAATTCGTTGATAACTTAAATATATGTTTGAAAAGTTTAGAAAGTGTAATTATCTAAAAACAAAAGGGAACAGAGGTTGAGCTTCAATATACATGGGATATTAAAGGATTGGTTGAAGAAAATACGATATTATATAATATTTTATTCAAAGTTTATAATATTCTAAATATATTGATTATACGTATAATATTCTATTATAGGACGTGACGACAAAGTAGAGGGTTGAGCAGTCACTCGTGAAACCGAAGCATTTTAGGATTTAAGGTAAGTATAGCTAATTGGATTTATATATATAGCTATATGTGTAGTATTGTATATATATTATATATATTGGTTTCTTGGATGTGATCAAGATCTTGGCTTTATATTATTATACGTGACTTTCGTATATTGATTGTTTATATAATTAGTTGTGAATTATTTATTAGATTACCATAATATTTGTGAAATTATTACTATGTGTATGTGATTATAATGTAGGGACATGCGGGATATGATTATGTGATGATCGTATAATTGATTGTTGTATGAAATCAAAATGGAAGTTATTATTGAGGAAGTAATTATTATGTAGAATATAATGATGAAGTAGTGATATTGTCGTTGTAACTTGAAATAAAAGATGATACTTACCTAATTGGGAACGCAATCAATGGTTTACGATAATGTGATTAATGATGATGTGATATGAAAAATATATAAATTAAGCTAGGTACCATGGCGCATAGGGTACCGAGGTTACACTGGGATGGTGTGGGGATACCATGTTTGTTGTGATGTCCTATGCTAGTATTGCTACACACTGGAGTAATAGAGTGTGGGTATATCACATACAACGGGTATCCTGTACTGTATATGATATGATGATTAGATGATGATGTCAACGAAACCATTGACTGATGTACTCCAACTACAGTAAGTAGGGCCCTTAGTTAATAAGAGATAACGTCAAATATTATATCGTGGATTGATGTACAGTTGTGGGCGTCCATTATTCTTTATATCTGCTATTGCTATATGATGAATATTTGTTAATTGATGTGATTGCATTGTACATGACTTGCAATCTATAAGTATATATATAGACTGATTAGCTATACTTATTGAGTAGGCAACTCATTCCTTGCCACGTACTTTTCAAGAGATGGGTCACATTGACTTGCCACATCGGACTTTGAGTTATGTTGTTATTCTTATTAAGTGGGTCAGCCGTGACATTTGAAGCCGGAGTTTTGGCTGTTTGGTTGTTAAATATTCTATTCTCTTATCGAATTTGTATTTAAAATGGTGGTACTACTTTCCTTGAGGTCATATACATGAGAACATCAAGTGAGGATAAATACAAATTTTTGATGAGCTTATTTATATATAATTAAATTAAATATATATATTCATTTTTTATTGCGTATTTATTTAATGGGATTAAATCATAAATTTTATGGATTAAAAATTGGACTTGATTAATTTGTTGAACAAATTAAAATAAATTCAATTCAAATGTACTAACCACAATCGGCGAGAGTTAGTCGCCAAGTGGCCTCTTTTTGCAACCACTCGATCACATTACCGAAAATTGTGAGGTTAGTTTTGCAATTTGAGAATTTGATAGAGAGAGATTTGGTTGCTGAATTTTGGAATTGGATTCCATGAAACATAACTCTCTAATCAAAATGGATGCTGATTAGGGGTCGCAACGAGTCGAGTTCGAGCTCGATTTTGTAGTTTTGAGCTCGAGCTTAAGTTAAATTTTTTATTTTTTTTATTTTTTTATTTTCTTGTTTTTTTAATTATTATTATTATATTAAATTATGAGAATCACTAACTTTTTACATAAATTTATAAGTAATAAAATAGATTTTATAATGTATATTATATTATAAATATACCAAAATATAGTATAAAATTCTAATTTATTGTTATAAATATAAACTACTGATTAGTTTAGTAGTAATACAATTAGTAAAATATAAAAAAAAAAATATCTTGAACAGTTTAAAGTTATAGAAAAGTATCAATTATCTGAAATAATGCCATTGAAATACATAAAAATATTTTATAGTTGAGATTAATATATGTTCACAATCTGCAGTAAATTTATATATTTATAAATGTTAGTGTTATATTATATAACTATCATCTTACATTGTTGAACAACATAGGTCAATCGAACCATAAAAATTCATATCAAACCGTTAGATATGATCAAACTTATAGAAAAATACACTTGGTAAGTTTTAAACTTATTGGATATACGAATGTCAAAATATCGTACTCGAAACATAAGAATAATCATTCAAGTTAGTGTATCGTAAAATCAGGTCATGTGATTTTAAATCAAACCGTTCGATATGATGTAATGGACACAGTCTTATATATATATATAAATTTAGTGTGAATCGGGTGCCCAAATTTTAAAATATCGTAATTATTGATTAAATTTTTGATCTCATTATATATAATAAAATAATAATTAAAATAATTAAAATTATTCAACCATCACTATTATTATCATTATCATTATATTTATATTAATTCATACGAATCACTAAATTCTGACATAAATTTATAAATAATAAAAAATATTGCATAATGCATAGTATGTATCCTGATATAAATATAAAACTTAAAAATAGATAAAAAAAAATTAAGTGAATTACTGGTCAATTTAAAAAAAGTATAACGTAATACAAATATATATTAAAATATAACATAAAGTTTATATATGTCATATTAAATAATAATTTTAATTACAAAAAATATTATAATTTACTAAGTTGTTGATTAAATTTATTTTTATATAAAGATTAAATGTATAAATAAAAGTACCATAATTTATTATTATCCAAAATAAAATATATGATATTGATTAATAATAATAATATATGTTCAATTTTGATTATAAAATTGATCAAATATTAAATTATAAAATTCAATATATAAAAAATTCAAAAATAAAAATATATTTGTGTGTGTGGAAAGAATTGAAGGGCAGAATAGCATTATTTATAGAGGTACGTGGAAAATTCTAATGGGTAGGTAGGTAGCTTTGCCTCAGCACGGATTCATTAACAATGCGTCGTCGCTTTCATTTTTTGGTTGTTGTTATGTGTGGTGTATGCGACACCGAATGTTCAATTTTTTGCTGGAAAGTGGGACGCACATATAAATACAATATTAAAATTTTATTGTTATTACATTTATCGTAGAAACATTAATTGATTGCATTAAAGGTGATATTAGTACATGAACATATATAGATCCAATAAATATCGAAACCCCAACCCCACCTATGGGTTGAGGTGAGACTTAAGCCACATGCGTGCTTAATTATTTGACGTGGGGGGTTAGATGTCTTTCCAGAATTATTGGGCTATTGGGTCACTGATCCAACTCAAGTAAAAAAATTTATAGACCCAGACTGTGTATGTATATATATATATGTAGCATATTAATACATACTATATATTAATTGATTAAGATAAGAAATAAAATATTTTTAAATAAAAAGTTTATAGTTTTTAAATTAAATTTCATTCAATTAAACAATAAATATAATTTAAAAAAATTTACAATAGATATAAAAATAATAAGTCTAATAATTAACTAATATATATATATATATATTAGTTCATGTATATAAACTAATATATGTGTAGTTCATATATATATAACTAATATTTTATAGGATTAAATACAGTTATCACTCCTGAAAAACTCACCCCACATCAATTATCGCATAAAGTATTAAAAACTTCAAAAAGACCCTGATCTTTACTTTTTAAGTTTGAAAAGACCATTTTGCCCTTATCAAAATTAGTTCAGAAAAGAATATAATTTTTTTCCTAAAATGACAAAGCATTTGTCTAAAATTAATGTTCGATAATCAATTAGGATACCTAGGTTAGTATCGTTATATAAAATCACCACATTGTAGACCGAACACCTAGCTCTTTCCTGAGAATGTCAAGAAACACATCTGGAGGAATTTCGGCGAGAACCCTTTGGCATGGTGGGATGGAAACAAACCGGAACTAATATGAAGTTCAAAGAAGAGTGCAAGTACGAGTATGTTCAGTTTAAGCCTATCTAGATTAACATGGAGATAAGAAATATATATGCAGGAGATTATCAAAGAGCATATCAATCTTAAACTCATTGAGTCTGGAGTCTCTACTTACAATATAGCCCTGATTTTTGGTAAGAAACCATGGTTTGAGATAAAGAAAGATAAACCAAGTTGGTAATTAACTATCAAGATATAAATAGAATATTAAAATTTGATGGTTATTACATTCCCAGTAGAAAAACACTAATTGATTGCATTAAAGGTGCTAAAGTGTGTTCAAAATTTGATTGAAAATTTATTTTTACCAAATTAAGATGCAGAGTAAATCAAAGAAATTTACTGCATTCTTCACACCACAGGGACAATGTATCTGCAATTTGCTTCCAATGGAATTATCAACTGTCAGAAGGTTAGCTAGCAATCGCACGACAAGCTATTATGGCCAACAACTGGAAAGGACGCAGTGATGACGAACGCAATGACGTCATTCGAAAAAAATAAGAAGATGATAAATGCAATAACGTAATCAAAAAAGAAGTTTAAAGTTCGTGTTTCAAGACCTCGAACGGCTATAAATAAAGGAGCAATGAAGCAGATGGGGATTATCAGAAATTTTTTCCAACTCTCCATTATGAGTTTCCAAATTCTTGTAGTTTTAGTTCTCAGTTTTATGGGGGTTTCTCCAACGAGTCAAGTCTTCTTTCACATAAGAGGCTAAACAGTTATCTCATCCAACATAAGAAATAATATCTATGTAATATTTCATATATTTTACAATAAAAGTAAGACTTTTGTTTAACTTGTTTGTCCAAAATTCTCTTTAAGTCTCTATATGAAAGTGCTTTTTACACCCTAAGGTAGGAAACGAAATAAGGCTGTGCTGTTTTGTTGCTGAAAGACCCAAGTGCCTATGAACTATCAGCTGTGATTGGGTGGTTTGAGAAAGTTCGTAAAATCGAGGACTTGAAATATCTGGGAGCAAAGTGATCAAAATAAAGTACGAATTAATGGAGGCTTAATTTATTTCGGAAGCATGTTGGGCCTAATTTTGAGCTTAGGAATAAACTAAGAAGTTCTTGCATTTGAACGGTAGAATGGTCATTAATTTGAATACAGGACCAAAAGTGTTGAACTCGAAAAGTTATAGGACTAAAAGTGTTACGTACAAAGTTAGAGGACCAAATGTGAAAAGTGACCAAGCAACTCATATATAATATTGATATGCGACACTTGAAAGATATCTGTCTAAATTGAAAGGGAGGTTATACAATTATAATATTTTCCTTAGGTTTGGTTTTTAACGAGTCATGATGTATATGATAAGAGATGTGCATTTAAGGGGGAGTATTGTAAATACATGTAATTGTCATGTATGAATGCATACACCTTTTGGTATTCCCCATAATACTTATAACCTTTTGTATCTTCATGATATTTTGTAATTATAATCTTTAATAGTATAGTTTGTAACAACAATTTGGTGTGGATCCATACGAAAAAAGCATGGGTCCAATAAGTATGTATCGTTCGAAGCTTGAGCTGAAGCGTACACGGGCTTTGAGGAGAGAACCTGCAAAAAAGACATTAGCACTCCAACACTCAAATTAGTATTGGATTTGAGATAGAATAAAGCAAAAGAGTAAACAAATTTGGTTGAAAATAAAAAATTGATGAAAAATATAAGAACACATGATAATATGCTGGTAGGGTGCTTAAAGAGTGAGAGAATTGTCCTCCGTAAGGAGGACTAAATCTGTATTTATAGAGAGAGTGCACTCGTCTGCAAGGGGTTTGATCTACTCCATGAAACTCGCGAGAGTTGGTTGGGCTGGCTGGATCAGGGATAAATCCTCCTTATCTACAGGTGGATGTGTTTTAGTAGAAGTGTTCTTTGTCTTGGGAGACCCTACACCTACGAGGAGTGCTAGCTGTCAAGGAGTCCCTCCTTGATCATGTAAAACTCCTTGAGCTAATATGGTTCGAGGTGGTTGCTGACACCTAAGTCAACTTGGTGCCATGTTGGAGGGTGGGTTGCCACATGTAAAGGCCCTTCAGGTCGAACGTCTTGTTGGGCTTTAACCATGGTTCGGGTCACGGGGCGTCCTAGGCCTCCTCCCTTCTTTCTGAACTTCTTGGGCTACCTGGGCTTATTTAGTTAAGTTGTGGGTTGGGCTATCCCAAGCATCCATATCATGGTGGTTTATAAATACCATTGTATATTTCATTTGTTGAATAAGTTTTTGAAAGAATAAAGAAAAAAATTTGAAGAAAATACATATCATGTTTTTCTTATATATTATTAGGAGCCATAGAATAATAACTTTCAATATTTTTTAAATTTATAACATTTTATTAGATTTGAATTGAATAGAATAATACCCAAACATTTACAAACCTACTGTTATGTCCAACTACCCCATAGGTCCAGATGATGATTGAAAACTCCTATGGGGTAGTTGGACATAACCATATGCCTGGCATCATCACTTCTGCCTCCTCCGATTATAAATGAATGTTCCCTACCATTAACACCTATTTGCCTTTTCAATTTACACTTCTTTTTAATATACTCGAAGAATTAATAAAATAATTAAAATATTAAAAATTAAAATTTTATTTAAATTTGATGGGGTAAGTTGCATTGACCGTTATTAAAATTAAGTCTAATTACACAAAACAACCTCTAATTATTAAAAATTACAAATATACTCTTGGGAGGATATAAATGCAATTAACTCTAAGGATATATTTGTAAAAAATTTGCCTTACTAGTCATGATAAGGCTAAACTCCATTTGATTAAGTATACATAAACTTATAACGTTCTAACAATTTAGTTTAATATATCTTCATATATTAAAAAGAAGGATATATGAAATTCAAAATTGAAGAATATTTTGTTGTTTTGGGGCAAAATATGTATTCTCATAATTAAGGGGGTAGAAAGTAAAATGAGCATAAGCTCAAGTGTCATAGTTCTTCACACTTCTTCTCACAAGAGGTGTCGGTACTCCAACTGCATCATAGCCAGCAACTAGGGGACGCGTAGGTTTCACAAAGGACCTAACCATGCCAAATTCTAACATACTGATTTAGTGAGAAATATATTAATTATATAATAATGGGAAAAGTATTATTTTTTGTTAAGTAGACTTAATTTTAATTTTAGTCCGATAACTATGTTCATTTTTGTTTAGGTCCAGTAACTTACAAAATTGCTTACTTTTAGTTCTCTGGCAGATTTTCGGATAATTTTACCCCTATGCAACTTTTGAAAGACAGTTTTAATCCATATGCACTCATAGGGGTAAATTGTCCGAATATCTGCCAGAGGACTAAAAATAAGCAATTCCGTAAGTTATTGGACCTAAACAAAAATGAATATAGTTATCGGACTAAAATTAAAATTAGGCATACTTAGCGGACTAAGATAATACTTTTTCCTATAATAAATATAATACATTTTTTACATAATTGATATATAATTAAAAAAAAATGATGAATTATATAGCAAATGTACGTACCACACTTGCTCGGATTTGTGTAAAAAAATTCCATCAATCACAGAGCAAACAATGTGTTTCGACTTTGTTATCATAAAAAGATCGTGAATTATCGGATTAATTATAATGACATCATGAAATAATATTTTATTTTACCGTATTTTCATATTCACAATTTAATATCTTATAATTTATTTGCATAAGTATAATATATATATATATATATATTTTGAAATAATTCACAATTTACTTAAATATCTGTACTACACATCACAATATGTTCTACAAGTTGTCAGTGAGAGGGGAGGGGTTGATGTGGATGTGCATGTGCATGGGAACCTCAAAAGCTTTGAGTTTGGTAAGGGTCTTAATGAGTGTATCTACCACCATAGTTAAACATGGGACCAATCAATGGGAAGTGTGTGTGTTTATATGCGTAGGGAAATATTTCAACTTGAACACACTTTAAACAATTTCAATATTGTGAGTGTGTTGTCTTAGTCTCCTCCATACTTATGAGCTATTTAAACATATAAAATAATGCAGTTATTAGAGGGAAAAAAAATTAGATTAAATTAATCTACGCTCCGATCGATATAAGCTCATTTGAATTTAATTTGTTAAACTTAACAAATTTTACGTGATTCTTTTTTTGATCGATAAACTTTCAAATTCGAGGTTAATTCGATTAATTCAAAAATAATAAAATACTAACTCAATGTGGGAATATTCGATGTATGTGTATAAAAATATTAAAAACATTTATGGAGTAGATCAAACCCCTCGCAGACGAGTGCACTCCCTCTATATATATATATTAGTTAATTATTAGACTTATTTTTTTTATATCTCTTGTTAATTTTTTAAAATTATTTTTATTGTTTAATTGAATGAAATTTAATTTAAAAACTATAAATTTTTATTTTAAAATATTTTATTTCTTATCTTAATCAATTAATATATAGTATATATTAATATGTTAGATATATATATGCATATACAATCTGGGTCTATAAATTTTTTTACTTGAGTTGGATCAGTGACCCAATAGGCCAATAATTTGACCAATTCCTCCCCTATTCCTTTATGAAAAGACATCTAACCCCCCAAGTCAAATAATTAAGGATGCAAGTGGCTTAAGTCTGAGCTCAACCCTTAGGTGGGGTTGGGGTTTGGACATTTATTGGATCTATATATGTTCATGTACTAATATCTGTGGGCATGCTGACCCACACTTTATCACCTTTAATGCAATCAATTAGTGTTTTCTACTGTAAATGTAATAACCCACTTTCCAGTACAAAATTGAACATTCGGTGTCGCATACACCACACACAACAACAACCAAAAAATGAAAGCCACCCATTATTAATGAATCGTGGCATGCTGAGGCAAAGCTACCTACCTATGGATTAGAATTTTCCACGTGCCTCTGCAAATAATGCTATTCTGCCCTTCAATTCTTTCCACACACACACAAATTTCTAATACCGACAGAGTAGCATAGGATCAATATATGTTCATGTCCTACGAACTTATTGTTTAATTGAATGAAAGTTAATTTAAAATTTTGAAATTATAAAATTCCTTTTCTATTCTACGATCGGACTTTGCCGGGCATAAGCTACTTTCTTCTAGCCTTCCTCTAACAGATTCAATGGCATCGCTTATTCTTTTTCTTTCAAGCATGAGTGACCGGTCGATTCTCTAATTAAGATATAGCAGTCAACCATCAAGAAATCATAAACTATTCTATGTTGTAAGGATCGACTTAAGCTTAAACTAGAGCAGCTCGTTCTATCACAGCGGCTGCTAGTGAAAGGAACTGACGATCTTGTTTTTTTATTTCAAAATATTTTAATTCTTATCTTAATCAATTAATATATAATATGTATTAATATAATACAGATATATGTGCATATATATAATGTAGTCTGGGGTTATAAATTTTTTCACTTCAGATGGATCAGCTCAACCCTTAGGCGGTTTTGGGGTTTGGATATTAATTATGTGTGTCCCACTTTCCAGCAAAAAATTGAACATCACGTGACACACAAACACAAATTTATAATACAGAGAGAGTAGAATAGGATCCAATTTCAATGTAATCCACGAAGAACACCATTCACACATCATACAAAGAGACACTGACTATTACTGCTTGCTCTTCTCGGTTGGTTTCCTTGTGAAAATGGTCCATGTGCTGCTCGTCACATTTCCAGCTCAAGGCCATATTAATCCATCTCTCCAGTTTGCGAAGCGCCTCTCAAAACTTGGCGTTAAGATCACCTTCTTAACCAGCCTATCCGCCATACGCTGCATCACCACAACTTCTTCAACAGTTGATGGCCTAATCGACTTCGTTTCCTTTACCGATGGTTATGACGACGGCTATTCAATGGATGAGTTTGAAAACTTTATGTCTGCACTCGGAAATCACGGCAGCAAGGCAGTGGAAGACACTGTTCGGGCAAAACGGGAAGAAGGGCATCCTTTTACTCGTGTAATCTACAGTCTTCTTGTCCCTTGGGCTGGTCGAGTGGCTTCCCATCTTCAAATTCCAGTAACTCTTCTCTGGATCCAACCAGCCACTGTTTTTGATGTTTACTTTTACTACTTCCATAAGTATTTTGATGCTGCGCCAAGTGATGAAGTCATTAAGCTTCCCGGACTACCGGTGTTCGAGCCTAGTGATCTGCCAGCGTTTCTATTTCCTTCAAACACCGACGCACATGACTTTGCAGTGCCAATTTTCACAGAGAATTTTGAGATTCTTGACAGAGAGAATAGCCCGATAGTCCTTGTGAACACATTTCAAGCCTTGGAGCCCGGGCCTTTGAGTGTTATAGATAAGTACAAGTGGATGGATATAGGGCCACTAATTCCGTCCGCATTTTTAGAAGGACCCTTCGGATACTGCATTTGGAGGTGACCTGATTCAGAAGTCTGTGGATTATGTACAGTGGTTGGACTCCAAAGAGAAATTATCTGTAGTTTATGTAGCTTTTGGCAGCTATTCTGAGCTATCTAAACCACAAACGGAAGAGATAGCCAAAGGTCTGATCAAAAGCGGAAGGCCATTCCTTTGGGTGATCAGAGGCGTAGACAATAGTGAGAAACTAGAGGAAATGCTGAGCTGTGGGAAGGATTTGGAAAAGCAAGGCAAGATTGTGCCTTGGTGTACTCAGGTGGAGGTTCTGTCGCATCCTTCTGTGGGATGCTTTTTCACTCACTGTGGTTGGAATTCGTCGCTTGAGAGTCTAGCTTCAGGGGTGCCTGTGGTGGCGTTCCCGCAATGGATTGATCAGACCATAAATGCCAAACTCATACAAGATTTCTGGAGGACAGGATTGCGTGTACGCAAACCGGAAGATGGAGGAGTTGTAAAGGCTGATGAGATCGAAAGGTGCTTAGAGATTGTTATGGATGGTGGAGAAAGAGGAGAGGAAATGAGAAGGGAAGCCAGGAAATGGAGAGACTTGGCAAAGGAAGCAGCCAAGGAAGGTGGTACCTCTTATGTCAATCTCAAGACTTTCGCAGATCAAGTTCTTGCTGCGGACACAACGAGGTGTTAGATAGTTGGAATAAGCCGTTTAACTCTTGTACCCTTTGGGCTATATTTGTTCCCATCTTCGAATTCAGTAAATTGCATGTTTTATTTCACTTTGGCTGTATATGTATTTTATTTTTTGCTTCAGTGTGATGTCTATTGTTTTTCAATACTAAAATATTTAGGCAATATTGCATTTTTCGTCTTGTATGTATAGGGGTATGGCAAATTTGGTCCTCTAACTATCGCGGTGGCAATTTTGGTCCTGTATCTTTCGTGATTATTTTTTTCGTTTTGTTTTACCAAGATCAAGAAACTATGGGAGGAGCTAGCATGTATAACTCCTTTGTGAGCATGTTCTTGTGGTTCTGGGAAAGCCTTAACCGATCAAGCTGCATCAAATAAGTTCATGCAATTCTTAATGGGGCTCACTGAAATATATGATGGTATTCGAAATCGATTGTTAATGATAAATCCTCTCTCTACTATTGCCAATGCATATTCCATGATAGTTGGGGTAGAGGAGCAGAGAGAAGTACAATCTAAAATAACCACAGCATATCAAGAAAGAGCAAATGAATGCATGGTTGCTTGACAAAGAGAAGCAAATGACAAACCTAGTAAGAAGGGTTTGTTGACAAAAGAAATCAATATTGGGACAACTTTGGTGAAATCGGTTAGGCAATATTGCATTTTTCGTCATGTATGTATAGGGGTATGGCAAATTTGGTCCTCTAACTATCGCGGTGGCAATTTTGGTCCTGTATCTTTTGAATTTTCGCAATTTTGGTCCTTCAGCCTATTTTAGGACCATTTTGCCCTTCTAGCGAAAAATGAACCTTAGCCCCTATCATGCTTCAAGTTTGGCCCAACTTGATTTTTTGACGACGTCATTGCTTCCGTTATCACCTTGTCCTTTTCAAATGACGTCATTGCATACGTCAT
>NC_026157.1:1115897-1117432 GCF_000512975.1 Sesamum indicum
ATTTCTTCCCATTTCCACTTTGAACTCTCCGTTTCTTTTAGAAGTGGTCGGAAATCCTTTCTGTATCTTGCAAGATCCTTAATGAAGATTCCTGCAAAATTAACGACTCCCAAGAAGCTTTGCAATTGCTTCTTATCTTTGAGTACATCTGGAAAATTGCGGATTTTTTCCACAATATGGTCCTGCAACTCAATTCCTGTTTCGTCAATAAGGATTCCTAAAAATTCAATCTTATTGACTGCAATAGTAGCTTTCTTTTCAGAAAGTACTAAACCTTCTCTATAGCATGCATCAGAAAATATTTCAAGATGTCTAATATGTTCCTTCATATTTTTTGATGCAATCAATATGTCGTCAATATAGACAAACATGAATTTGAAGTAATCTTTAAAAAGATTATCCATTTTTCTTTGGAATATCTGAGGTGCGTTAGCTAAACCCATTGGAAGCACATTCCAGATATATTGTCCCTGTGGTGTGGAGAATGCAGTAAATTTCTTTGATTCGTTCTCCATTTTAATCTGATAGAAACCAGATTTGCAATCGAATTTAGAAAACACTTTTGCTCCTTTAATGCAATCAATTAAGTGTTCTCTACTAGGAATGTAATAACCATCAAACTCTAAAATTTTATTAATGCCTTGATAGTTAATTACCAACCTGGGTTTACCTCTCTTGATCTCGCCATGGTTTCTCACCAAAAATCCAGGGCTACTATAGGTAGATATTCCAGGCTCGATGAGTCCAAGACTAATATGCTCTTTGATTATCATCTGCATATCCTTCTTATCTTCCATGTTCATCTGGATAGGTTTGTATCTAACATACTCGTATTTGCATTCTTCTTTGACCTTCAGAGTAGCTTCGATCTTGTTCCTATCCCACCAAGCCAGAGGATTTTCGCTGAAGTTCCTCTGGATAAGCCTCTTGACATTCTCAAGAGAAAGTCTGCTCTCTTCGCTGATGTCGAGTGCTTTCATTCCCAATAGTGCTTCTTTAAGGTTCAGGATTTCCTCCTCAAATTCCTTATAGAAGCTATCGCTGTCTATGAGTCCCTGTTGCCTGAAAGACAAAAGGACCTTACCAAATTTTCTCTTATCCTGCATTTTTGGATGAGTTAATTTGGCATCAAAATCACCACGTTTGCTGCGAAAATTTATTGGCATTATCCTATTAAATGCCTTTTCTCTTCGCAACACCTGTATCTCACTACCACAGTTAGTAGTAAAGATTAACAGATTCCTTTGATTATCCTGCATATATCTTGCAAATGTATGAATAAAATTGTTACCTAACAAGATATCGGCACCTGTATCATGAAAGTAGATAGGAGGTGTTTTTACCCTGAACCAGGGTGATCCGAATGCTCCTCCAATCATGATCTTGGCTTCTCGTATTCCCTTATTGAGTATCAGGATTTTTTGTGAAAAATCCCTTCCTGCAATGACAGGTAAGGTTTCCCTTGCTTCTTTAGGGAAAACTCCAGGTTTTGCCGTGCAAATACCTGATCCTGAATCAATATAAGCTGCAAAATA
>NC_026157.1:1117868-1118660 GCF_000512975.1 Sesamum indicum
TCTGAATGATGCGTATTGGAAAGGGCATATGCAATTCTATAAGTTATAGAATACGGTCTATTTCCTTCTCTCATTAGATCTTTTCTTTTAAAATCTTGATGAAGGGTTAAGACTCTACTGAAATCTTGGTCTGCTAGGTTGTATGCAATCCTAGGATGAATGTCAAACATCAGTTTTCCTGCATACAAGTTACCTATCATTGTTCCAAGACAACCATCTCTTAAGTTATTGATTCTTCTATCCATTATTGATAAATGTATTTCTGAATCAATTCCTTCCTTAAAAGTTGCTTTTATTACTACTTCAATAGTTCCTATGTGGATCCATTTCATAGTAATGGCTACTTCTTCTCTAAGCTTACTCAATTCTTCAAGAATTTCTTTTTTAGGAATTAACTGCATTTCCATCACATTACCAGTAAGTTCCATAGGTATAGCGAACTCACCTGAACTTACTTTGTAGATTATGTGATGCTTCCTTTGGTTTAGTCCTATCTGGTTCAGGACTTTCTCAATTCCTCCAATCCTAAATCCATCATCTGGGCTGAGGTTGGAATCTTGCCGCATGATTCTTTCCATGGTTTTGTTTGACACCGTCATTCTGGAAAAGAATCCTGATAGGCTTTCGGAGGTTTGAAGCCTATCTCCTTCGTTGTAGTTATTCTGACTCGGTTGAAGATCCATCCGAATCAGTCTCTATTTCCTCCTCATAGACGCTTTCGTCTGAAGGAAGATCTTCGATTTGGTAGATGGGTACCAAGTCACCATAGTAAACGGCATCTAGGATGTCATC
>NC_026157.1:1119313-1123433 GCF_000512975.1 Sesamum indicum
TCTCCAATGAAGTGTATCTTGATGAGCCTTCCTAGCCGGTCAGCTATCGCGCCTTTTGAATCTCCAGCAAGGATGCTGGCTTTGGTATCTTCTGGGGTATTATCCCATCCGATTTTTACAGATTTCTCCAAGCTCAACTCCACAAGCTTTATGAAGTTTTCTTTGTCGAGTTCTAGGGTAGTCGCTGCTATCTTGATTGCTGCAACCCATTCGTCTATCAATTTTTCAGTATTTCGGAAATCGATAATATCCAGGTTTAGTATAGCGCCATATGGATGTAAGGGCTGGAGCATGGTCCTTGCCCAAGGTGTATTCTCCGGCGCTCTTTTTGGATTTCTTCTTGGATTTTCCTTTAATCTGGTTCCCACAAATGTTGGTGTGGCATTAGTGTGGAAATCCGCACTCTCCCTCATCAGTTGATCCTGTGGAGGATCATTAGAACATGTACTTCCTTCCAGCAGTGGTAGTGCTGGAGTGAGCTCATTTGTTTGGATATTGACTAAATCCACGATCCCGAGTTGGGAAAAGGATTCCGCCAGTTCTTGTAGATCTGAAAGATCTGCTCTTGTTACCTCCATTATTTTATAGATCTGATAGATGCAATGATCAGATCTTCTCTTGACTTTGGCTTTGGAATCTCCGTGGCCTTCCCTTTCTGGTGTAGAAGGGGTACTGTTCCGAGGGCGTCCCTGATTCGCTCCTGTCTGGATCTAGATGTTTCAGGATTCTCCCTCTGAATTTTCTTCAGATCTGTAATTTCTTTCCTCAGATCTGTAAGGCTCTTGTGTACATCCGGAAGGATCTTAAGTATCTCGTCCACCTTTTGGCTCAAAGATTCTATTTTCATAGGTATATGTATTAACCTATGTCCATAGTCTTGGACCGTCTTTTGTATCTCCCTCAGATCTTGGGAGATCTTTGATGTATATGGCTCGAGTTCCTTCCAATCAGTCATAATTTTTTGAACTGAAATTATGTAGGAATTTCCCCGTTCCATTTCTCTTGGCTGGAATTCTACCATGGACTTTAGTGGAGTGTAAACGTCTCACTGCATTTCCTGGTAGTACTTGTCGAACTTCAAAATTTCTCAGCCACTCTTGTTCTTCTTCTGGCGTGAGAAGTTTTAGATCAATCCTCTTGGGACCGTTGTCACACTTGTCAAGAATTTCCATGAGAAATTCTCTTCTTTGTATTTCCAGAATCTGGAAATATTTCCTGTTTTCAGAGCAACTCGAACTTTCGTTCGGTTCCATTTTTTCTTGAAAAAGTCTCCTCCATTAGTGGATAATATCAAAATATAATATAAACTTATATTTCTTCAATAAACCTAGGCTCTGATACCATTCTTGTTGAGCATGAGTGGAAAATATACATTAGAATGCAAAATAATTGAAACTGGACTAAACTGCACATTTTAAAGCTGTGAAAGGGTAAAATTGTCCAAAAATTGGCCAGATTTGTGCGGAGGACTAAAATTGCGAACTTTTTGAAACTTACGGGACCAAAATTGCCAGTCCTATAGTTACGGGACCAAGAACGCCACCCCCCCTTACTTACAGGACTATTTTTGCAATTACGCCAAAATATTTATTGTGTTTAAATTAATGATGAAAGTTTGCTACCGTAACGTGGTTCAACCACAAGTACATGACTTACCATCTATGTAAGGATATTCTAAAAAGTTATACCACGTAGTGTTGTATATGGACACGTATCAAACACGATATTCACATGTCAGAAAATATAAAACGAAAAAAGAAAAAAGTACGTGGTGTTGGACACTCTAAGAACAAGTTAATTGGCGTGTCCGCCATGTTCTTGACACGTTTAGAATTCTTTTTAGAATTTCAAAATATTTTGTGTTGTTTTTATTAATAAAAAAAAAAGAATTCTGGACTTAATAAAAAAAATTAATTCACTCCTCTTAAAATAAAACTTTTGGGACTAAATTATTAAAATATTGAGAGAAGTCATAATGATTTAACTAATTTGGATTATTCAAAATTTTTCATTGTGTACATTTTAAAATAAAATGATGATATATTTTTTAAGCCACATTGGTTAAGAATTTAAATATAAGATATGCTTTTTTTATATTTATATTAATATTTTAATTTTATGAGAAATTGGGAGTATATATTAGAGTTAAAAAATATATTATATATAGTTGTATCAATGCTGCATTGTGTTCTAATTTTTTAAAATTTTTGTATCGCTGTGTTCGTATCTTCGTATCTGTTTTTATACATCATAAATTATCATGCAATACTTAGATTTTATACATCAAAAACTTATGTGATTGTCAGATTCTCGCAAGTTTAATTGCCTAAGCGTGCCTAATTAAGACACAAAGCAAAAATAAAAATAATGTAGAGAAAAAGTATTAAGATGAATGTCTAAAATCAAGTATTCCCACTTATGTGTATGGGGGTCCAACAACAGTACAAATATCGAAGGACTTTCATGAATATCCTAAAATTATAGAGGGACTAACCTGCAAAATAAAGGTTAATACTTTGATGCTTAAGTCTATAAAGGATTTACTAAAGAAATGAAAGAAAAATATGAAATAAATGAGAATAATAGTTGAAAATAGTGTGTTATAAATCTTGTGGAGTGGAAAAAAGTGAGCTTTTAAAAGTTTCAAAATCGAGAGAGAATAAAAGTTTGAGTGTTAGAGTAGATGTTACTAAAATGATTATACCTTAGGTCTATTTATAAGTGCCCGTGGAGCAAGATTTGGAAGGCAACTGTGGAGAGTCATATGCCGTTTGAAGCTACTCGTGTTAGCTATCCAACTAAAGAATACATTCGTGATTTGGACTCATATTGACTCAGATATGATTCTTTGACCAAGTCTTGCCCTGTTTGCCTGAAAATTTGAGAATTCATTGTTAACAGCTTAATTGCAACTAGATTACTAAAATGAGCTTGTTTCTTGGGCCCACTAGATTAGTAAAGATAAAAAAAAAAAAAAAACTAATGGGCTTTTACCTCCCTACTCATAGGCCAATAGATCCTAATTGGCTAGGCTGCTCAGTGGGGGTCCGCATCCTTGCTTTGGGCTTTTGTGAAAAATTGTTGAGTGGGTATCATCAGTCCCCCTATTCCTAGATTACAAGATGTGGTGTTGGACAACTGGAGTAGGAAAAATAGTCCTAGAAAAAAGATTTTCCTTGCTTTTGTTCAATAAGCATGGTGAGTCCTGGTGGGCTGTGGGAGCTACTACCTTGCTAGGTTGTTTTCGTTAAGAGAGTCATTTTGCCTAAAGGAGACTGATGCACGTGGATTAAGGAAAATATGAACAAATTTGCAAAAAAGCAATGACTGATGATTACAAAAAGATAGAGAAAAGAGAGTCCATCACCTGCGTATAAAACATGTGTTCTAAGCTGACAGAGTTTTGACAATTATGAGAGAATACATCGAGTCCTATGTGGATGAGACTGCTGGACTGTTGATTTTTTTAAGGCAATTTCTGTCTCTTGCCATTCACACGCCTTCTTTACTTTTATGGTGTTTTCGTTTTTTTTACCCTGCACCAAATCTTGTTATTTTCCTTCCGGTCGTTCTCTAAGTAACCCTGCCTTCTTTTTCTCTTGTTTTCTGCCGACCATGTCGATTAATAGCATAGAAGAGAGGGCGGTGGATGAGTTTTTGATGGATTTGTTAAGTTCCTTAGACAAGGAAAAGGAAAAAGCCTGCTGCTAGACTTTGCCTCCTGCCATAGAGGTGAGAGCAAAGAGGAAGGGAATAATAGAGAGGAGGAGGAAATGAGAAAGGTAGAGGACCGACTTGTGGTCTCAGTGGTGGAATCCACTGGGATTTATTAGTTTTACTTCTAAGAGAGTGATGCAGTAATTGTGAGGAAAAAGTATGGAATACCTACTAAATATGTGATTTAGGTCCCTATTATTGGAGATCGCCCATATTTCCCCCTAAGGACTTTCCTTGTTTCTTTTGTCCAGTTAGAGGTTTGTCTGCACTTCTCCTTGCCTAAACTTTTGTTGATGTTTCCACACTTCTCAAAGTCCCTCTGAATCAGTTGGTCTCTAAATCTTTCAGCCAACTAGTAGGATTTTATATTTTAGTAAGAAATCTAGGAGAAATTCCACCAACT
>NC_026157.1:1123443-1136143 GCF_000512975.1 Sesamum indicum
AGCAAGCGTCAACCTATTTATTTCACTACCGAAGGGGATATTAGATTCTCCCTTCTGAGTCCTTAGTAAAGGAATGGAAATGATAACTACGCAAATTGTCACGATTTCATAGTGATTTAATTCTCCTTTTTTAGCCAAAAATACTCCCTTCTGAATCAAAGAAAACATCACATAATCTACAAAGTAAGTTTAGGTGAGTTTGCTGTACCTATGGAACTTACTGGTAATGTGATGGAGATGCAATTGATTCCGAAAGAAGAAATTCTTGAAAAATTAAGTAAGCTTAGAGAAGAAGTAGCTGTGTCTATGAAATTGATCCACATATGAACTATTGAAGGAGTAATAAAAGCAACTTTTAAGGAATGAATTGATTGAGAAATACATTTATCCACCTAAGAGATGGTTGTCTTGGAACAATGATAGGTAATCTGTATGCAGGAAAATTGATATTTGACATTCATCCTAGGATTGCATAGAACCTAGCAGATCAAGACTTCAGTAGAGTTTTAACCCTTCATGAAGATTTTAAAAGGAAAGATCAAATGAAAGAAGGTAATAGACCGTATTCTATAACTTGTAGAATTGCATATGCCCTTTCTAATACACATCATTCAGATTTATTTCTTAAGAAAGAGTATATTGAGATTCCTAGAATTTTCAAGAAATTTGTCAAGGTAATGACACCAGATCCAATAAGGATACCTAGAATTGGTGGTGTTGATATCATCATAAAAGATCACCCAGTTCTAGATAGAACACTAAGCTCTAGAATCGAGTTTAGTAGCAGGATGTCATTTTTGGAATATGGGATTATAGGCTAGAAAGGAGAAATATTTATTAAGAGCTTTAACTCCTCAATAGATTAGGGTTGATAACGTAAATTTAGATGCCTTGAAGGATGGAAAGAAATATGGGTTATATTTGACATCACTAAGAAAGATAATTTTTTCCCTTGTGATGACTTATATCATTTGCAGCAACTTGTTGTTAGTAGATATGAAGGCATGTTAGAAATAGTAGGCCATGAAATTCTAGTTACAGGTGTTGCAGGACGAGAAAATAGGAGTATGACTTTGGGGTTAAGTTTCCTCGAAGATCATAAACTATGGGGAAGAAAAGGTAATGGCATAGAATATAGTCTTGATGGTTTACACATGAAGATTGAATGACGAGCCCCTTCTCTATATATATATCTGTTGGTATATTGTATGGTCAATATAAGACAGAGTATTTTGCAACTTATATTGATTCAGGATCAGGAATTTGCACCTCAAAATATGGAGTTTTTAGGGTAATGTCTAAGCCAAGGTTTGAACTGGGGACTTATAGTGTGTGATACTAGCGTGATAACCAACTAGACCACCCGACCCCCAAAAAATAAGTGGATTGATTAATAATTTTGGCACTACAATGATGCTACCCAGGATCAAACTAGGGACCTTTAGTGTGTAACAAACAAGATAACCACTACACAACAACATCTACTACTTGTTTAATTTGTAATGTTAAGAGTGGGATTTGAACCCATGCCCTTTCGGACCAGAACCTTAATCTGGCACCTTAGACCAACTTGGCCATCTCAACTTACACCTTATCAAAATGTAATGTCCACATAAAGGTCCTACCGGGAGTCGAACCCAGGTCACTGGATTCAAAGTCCAGAGTGCTAACCACTACACCATAGAACCAGAAGTGCATTAGGACTTATTTGGTTGTCAATTTCTCTATTTTGTTTTTCTGAATGCAGATGATACCAACGATTGCCAAATAAGTAGATAGATAAATTAAGATATCAATCATCCCTGAGAGAGGGAGTGAATGTAAATGGGTGACAATTCAAACACATTTTCACCTATTTGTGGGGAATTACATTTTTATACACGGAACGTGTGTATATTATTTAGAATAAGATTTTGTATAAATTGATTAACGTTCCATGAATATGTCAGTATTCGAACCCATCATCTCTAAGGTCATGGAGTCTCAATTTTGCCAACTGAACTAGAACTCTTTCGCAAAATGTTGAGTTTCAAACTATTGAGCTGTCCCCTGAAAGTTTTTTTGGGGCCCGGGGTCTTCGTTAGGGAGATCCTATGTCTCCTTACTTGTCTTGATTATGGAAACTTTGAACCTTATTTTGTTGCAGCTGATCAATCAAGACATGACTTTTGTTTTTCATTCGCGTTATGAGCCTTTGAGATTGGTTCAGCTTTTGGATTTGCTAACGACTTATTGCTATTTGGTTGGGCTGAAGTAGAATCGACATGCTTGCTTAAGTGAGCCCTTGATTTATTTGGTGACTTGTCTAGCCTTCGCGTTAGTGTACAAAAGAGTCACATGATTCTCTCACGTTCAGTTTCTGGGATTCGCGACCAGCTGCTTGGGAGTCTGCGATTCTAGGAGGGACACTTACCGTTGAAGTATTTGGGACTTCCCCTAATATTGTCGCGACTTATGCTTTTGGAATGTAAACCCCTTCTTGACAAACTCGATCAGTGTATCAAGGGTTAGGAAGGTACGTCTTTGTCATATGCGGGACGAGTACAAATTATTAAATCTATTCTTATTGCTCTTGGTGTATATTGGGCCTAAGCTTTTATTTTGCCTAAGGGTGTTATTCAAGAGGTAGAAAAGCGACTGAGGGCTTTTCTATGGAAGGGCTCGGCTACTTGTGGATATACAAAGGTCGTCTGGGATTGTGTCTGTCGACCTATTAATGAAAGTAGCCAAGGCATCTAGGACATCACTGCCCTCAACTGTGCTCTTATGAGACTTAAATTGTGGCAAGTTATTCGTGGCAATAGGGTCTATCTGGGTGGATTGGATCTATCACACGGGACTGTGAGATGCTTCTATCTAGACGGTGTCAGATCGAGGGGGTTCGTGGGGCTGGCGGAAACTCCTCCATCTTCATCCCTTTATTCGACCGTTTGTTGAGTATATTATTGGAGATGGGGCTACGTTCTATTTATGGCAGGATCCTTGGTATAATTTAGGCCCACTTATTCTACAGTTTACAAAAGGACCTAGCCTCACGAATACATGGCTGACAGACAGAGTTGATGCTTACATTGAGGATGGGCAATGGCATTGGCCCCTCGCGATCCCACGCATACCCTTTACTATTGCTCACGGATATTCAGCAGATCATGCATTCCCTTCCATGCATTCATGGTGGTAATGACCGTAATTTATGGCGAACTCAGACAGAAACTCTGACGGCAGCTATGGTGCTCCGATCGCTCCAGGCTGAGGGTCCCAAGGCCCTTTTAAGATCCCTAAACATACTTTTGTCCTTTGGCTAGCCATTGTTGGTAAGTTTTCTACCACGGGCAAGCTTTTGTTATCCTACTTGGATAACTCCTGTGTTCTTTGTTTGGACAGTGCAGTGGAAAATCACAATCACCTATTCTTTCACTACCCCTATTCGAGAAGTTGTTTGTAGGTGATACGACTCACACTTCGCTTCCCTTGGCTAAACCGCCTGTGGCTTATTGACGTGCTGTGGGCAGCTAGCAGATGGAGGGGCATGCATATGATCTTTGCATCCTATTGTGCCTTACTCGATGAGCGTAATCTTAGACGTTTTGAGGGGATTCATCGTGACTCATGTACCTTGGGTACACTTATTCTTGAAGATGTGTGACAGAGGATTCTTAGTGTTAAACTTTCTTATGATGTTAGTACATCGCACTTTATCGTTTATGGCGGATTCCTTGGCCTGTCGAGGAATCCACCTAGTTGATGCTTGTTGTACTGTACTTATGTACCCCCTTTTACTTAATGAAATTTACATTTACCATAAAAAACATGGAGTTTTTCCTAAGGAAGCAAGGGAAACCTTTACCTATTATTGTAGGAAGGAATTCTTCACAAAAAATCCTGATACTCAATAAGGGAATACGAGAAGCCAAGATCATGATCGGAGGAGCATTTGGATCACGCTGGTTTAGGTAAAAATACCTCCTATTTACTTTCATGACACAGGTGCCCATATCTTGCTAGGTAACAATTTCATTCAAATATTTGCAGGATATATGCAGGATAATTAAAGAAATCTGTTAATCTTTATACTAACTATGGTAGTGAGATATAGGTGTTGCAAAGAGAAAAGGCATTTAACAGGATAATGCCTATAAAATTTTGCAGCAAGAGTGATGAATTTGATGCCAGACTAATACATCCAAAATATGCAGGATAAGAGAAAATTTGGTAAGGTTCTTTTGTCTTTCAGGCAATAGGGATTCATAGATAGCAATAGCTTCTATAAGGAATCCGAGGAAGAAATTAGAAACCTTAAGGAAGCACTACTGGAAATGAAATCTCTAGATATCAGCGAGGAAATAAGGCTTTTCTATTGAGAATATTAGCAAAAACCCTCTGACATGGTGGGATAAGAACAAGATCGAATCTACTCTAAAGGTCAAGAAAGAATGCAAGTACGAGTATGTTCGATACAAACCTATCCAGAAAAACATGGAGGACAAGAAAGATATGTAGATGACTATCAAAGAGCATATCAGTCTTGGACTTATCGAGCTTGGAATCTCTATCTACAACAACCCTGGATTTCTGGTTAGAAACTACGGTGAGATAAAGAAAGGTAAACCCAGGTTGATAATTAACTATCAATGTATAAATAAAATATTAGAGTTTGATGGTTATTACATTCTTAGCAGAGAACACTTAATTGATTGCATTAAAGGAGCAAAAGTGTTTTCTAAATTCGATTGCAAATCTAGTTTTTATCAGATTAAGATTGAAAGTGAATCAAAAAAATTTACAACATTCTCCACACCACAGGGACAATATATTGCGAATGTGTTTCCAATGGGTCTAGAAAACCCAAGATATTCCAAAGACAAATGGATAATCTTTTGAAAAAATATTTTGAATTCATGTTTGTCTACATTGACGATATACTGATTGCATCTAAAAATATAAAAGATCATATTAAACATCTTGAAATATTTTCTGATGCATGCTATAAGAAGGTTTAGTACTTTCTTAGAAGAAGGCTACTATTGCTGTCAATAAAATTGAATTTCTAGGAGTTCTTATTGACGAAATAGGAATTGAGTTACAGGACCATATTGTGGAGAAAATCCACAATTTTTCGGACATACTCAAGGACAAGAAATATTTGTAGAGCTTCTTGGGAGTTGTTAATTTTGCAGGTATCTTCATTAAGAATCTTGCAAAATACAGGAAGGATTTCCTACCACTTCTGAAAGAAACGGAAAGTTCAAACTGAAAATGGGAAGAAATCCACACAAAAAGAGTTCGTGAACTGAAACAGGTTTGCAGTAACCTGCCAAAGCTTGCTATACCACACGACGAAGATGAATTGGTAGTCTACACAGACGCTAATGACTATAGATGGACAGTAGTGCTCATGAAGAAGATAGCTACAGGGGAAGAACCTTGTAGATGTACAGGAGGGTTGTTCTCAGAACAACAAGCCAAAGTTGGCACATTAACGAGAAAGAATTCTTTGCGGTCTCGAAGGCTTTTAAGAAATGGCATCTGTTTTTACTTGCTACAGAAGTTACTTTAAAGATTGATAATACTAATGTTAAGGCTTTCTTAAAAAATAAATTAGAATCAAAGATAGAGAAAGCTCCTATTATCAGATGGCAAGATGAATGGCAATATTATTGTTATAATATTGTCGTCATAGAATCTAATGAAAATGTTCTTGCAGATTTCCTGACAAGAGATGGAGGCATCTGAAGCAAACTCCATAATGCTGAGGCTCAGGTACCTCTGAGAAAACCTCGAGGAGCTTGACAAGAAGTTCGGGCAGCTAGCGGTGAATGCCCAAGTTGCCGGCCAAATTCAAAGAACTGATCTAGACATAGTCTACGTCGCAATAAGGAGTTCCTTATTAGCATCCACCTCGCAATGAAATAATTTATGAGATCCAACTCGGAAGGTTTCACCTTCGGGGATCACTCACGAGTTGAGAGAGCATGACCCTAAATATGCCTTTAGAGTACAGGGCTTTAGACCTGTAGCATCAGATTTAAGTACCGATTACACAAGGCCATTACCAGACTCTGGTGAAATAGCAACAATTGAGTCAGAAGAAGTGCAAACTCCTATAAATTAAAGTCAACCCAGCACATCTGGTGTTAATAAGGGAGACATTAGCCTTAGGCCGATGACGGGCAGTTCTAAGGTTAATACTAACGAGTTGATATCTTCTTTTGCCTGGCAGGACTATCAGCGCATGTGAAAAAAATTAATTTCCCTCAAAAGAGTGAACCCAGGCAAGACCATTATCAAAACGTTCAGAAAATACAACAGGGTCTGGATGTTAAAAGGGTCCAAACCAGAAGATGTCAAATAATGGTATGATTTTGGAGCTCTTGCTTCAGTTCATACTATGTCACCGAGCTTTCTGTAAAATTTCAAAACTTTCAGAGTGGATTAGTGGGGCGGTCTTTGATTCGTGGCAAAACAACCCCTACCTAAAAAGAGGTGATGTTTTGGAGATAAAATTCGTGTTAGTTGCTCCAGGAATGGCAAGAAAAGGGTCTCATCCAGCATTTCATTTCATGAAGTTAAAGAGACCAGACATGGTAGCTTTCAATAAAATCAAAACTACCTCAAGAGAAACTCCCCTGGTATAAGCCATTAATGAAGATAGTATCTCTACTAGAAGAGCTTGGGGATTATGAGTCTGTTTCACTGAAATGGATAAGGTCAAGTATCCATTCAAAATTTTCTCCAACAAAGTGAACGAATCGTTCTTGTTAAATTCCATGATGGAAAAAGCACTGAGTTTGCAGAAAGCTTATTTGAGTAGAAAATGATGTTGATTTGAGAGAATAAGCTACCAGCAACCAAAGCCACAAGGATGAAGACGTGCAACATGTTGCATGTTGGGTAATAGCATAACCATTTATGCCTTTACTGTGAAAAACAAGAGAAGCTCTGTTCGGGACAAAAATTCGGGTCACACAAAATAAATTCGAACCAAACCAGGGTAAGGAAAAAAGAATTTTTTTTACAAAAAGAAGTAAAAACTAAAGAATGTAAACAATCAAAGATAGGACTGTCGGTAGAAAACGACAAAGGCCAATAGTCAGCGAAGCAGGAAAGCCAGCTAGCAATGACATGGCTGACAAGCCATTAAGACCAACAACTGGAAAGGACGCGGAGATGACGAATGCAATGACGTCATCAAAAATAAGTTTGGAGTTCGAATTTGAAGTTCGCAGACACCTATAAATATAGATGCAATGAAGCAGATGGGGTTTATCAGAAAAACTTCTCAAACTCTTCAAAGCATCATATTTCAAATTTTGAGTCTTTGTATTTTCAATTTTCTTAGTTTATGGGGGTTTCCCCAGTGAGTCAAACCCCTCTATAATATGAGACGCTAAACAGTTGTCTCCTCCAACGAAGGAATAATATCTATGTAATATTCTATGTATTTCTTCAGTAAAGAAAGACTTTTGTTCCACTTGTTTATCCAAAATATTATTTAGTCTCTGCTTTGGAATACCTTCTACGCCCTAAGGTAGGAAAAGAACTAGGATTGTGTTGTTTTGTTACTCAAGGAGCTAGTACCTGTGAACCATCAACTGTGGTTGTGTGGTTGGAAGAAGTTTGTAAAATTGAGAACTTGGAATATCCGAAAGCAAGGCGGTCAAACCAATGTGTAAATTTATGGAGACTTAATTTTATTCCGAAAGCATGATGGGCCAAACTAGGGCATGCCTATGGACTATATTCAGTTTTTCTATTGAAGGGCAAAATAGTCACTAATTTAACTTAAGGACCAAAACAGAGCAGTTTTAAAAGATATGGAATCAAATTGAGAAACCAAAAAATTAGATGATCAAATTGAGAAATCCCTAAAGCTACGGGACTAAAATTGATTTGAAGCCTATATATAATGTATATTATATGTTCGAAAAAATACTTAACAACATGGTGCCCTGAATGGCTATTCAAACTAATAAGTGTGATACCTCCTGTATATGTATAATTTAAAATTTATTTAAAATAAAATGTTTGTATAAATGACATTATTAATTTAAATTTTTGTAGAGTAAAAAAATACTTAAAAGTATATGTATAAGATAATAAGTTAAAATATTCTCATTTATAAAAATATTGATAAATAAAGAGAACAAATAATGTTTGAGAAATTAAGAAAAAAAACTACCAAAAAGGATTAAGAGTCAATCAATGATAGCAGATTGATTGTACCATACACCTCCGGTTATCCTAGTTTTGGGGTTTTAGAGGAGTGATTTGGGGGTTTGGAAGAAGGGGAGGATGGGAAGTTAATAAATTAATTTAAAAATTAAAAGAATATATAAATTGGCAAATAAAAAAAAAAGTAGGTATCATTAAAAGGATGTTCTCTCTTAATAATAAGATATAGATAATATGTTTTATTATGTTGTACGTACATTTTATAAAGTTACATGAATTATATGTTAATGTATTAATATTAACCTTTACATAAAGTAGTCATTTAATATATTATTAGAATCATTCCAAATAAAAAATATTGCTACTCGATCTTATCATCTCACATTTATAACATTTATAATAATAATAATAATAATAATAATAATAATAATAATAATAATAATAATAATAATAATAAGAAAAGATTTCACATGCAACAAGAAACATAACAAATTAACCATGGTTAATAGTTAATTATCAAGATCATGCAATAGTTGTTGGTCGTGATTTTTACGAGCGTACTAAAATATTTGTTATGATTAAAAACATGGCAAATATTTTTACTATGACTCTTAGATGTGGCACATAATTTTTTCATGGTAAAAAATTAGTTCTTTACATCAATTTTATTTAAGCGTGATTAATATTAGTTATTTGTCATAATTTTAGCCACAATTATTAATATTATAGTCAATTATAATTTTTTTTTAAAAAAAATGAAGAGTTGCACGTAAGAAAAATTAAAATATTCATATTAAAAGGTTCTCGTATAAGGATGTGGTCCTTTAATATTATACCATTCAACTTGTGGGACCCACAAAATGAAAGGTCATGGTGTCGAGGGGAAAAATGCATTTTACTCTCCTATGAAATGAAAAATGAGCAAAAAATTCCCCCGTAAAAAATAAAATGAAAAATTATCCTACGTATTTTGATAAAATGAAGCAAATTACCTCCTATCTCAAACCATTGATATGGACTAATTTATTTCATTTTGAAATAAAAGAGAATAATTTATTAATTTTTTCCTCACAAAAGAATATTTACTCACTTCACATACAACAAAGAGTAAATTACATTTAACCCTATCGTCGGAGACGAGTACAAAGAGCTTACATAACAAGAGATAACCGAATAGATGTGACAAACCGAAGCTGACCTCTCATTACAGCCATTAGCACGCATCATTCGATATACTTTTACAAATCAAACCAAAGAAATGGTCCATTCTATTATTTAAATACTAAGAGAAAACATCATTGATAGTAATTTGCCCCAAACTATTTTCCAAGAATCAACATTTTCATACTGGCCCTATAAACATTCCTGAATACCAAAATTGAGGAATTTTGAAGAGTTTTTTTTTTATGTATTAGTATATTTATAGAGGGTTTTGTTGCATTTAACCCTCTAAAAAATGATTGTTTTGAGTGAAGCTGGACTTTTATCTCAATCCTAAATCATAATTTGGTATGTGGCTAAGCCGGCGCCAACCGCTATTGCTGTTGTTAAGTGTAAAATGACCGTGGAAAGGGTCACTAGACTGTCGGGAAACTGCAAAGGATTATAGCTCAACCGACCACCACTTGACACCAACGACACGTTCCCCGCTCCCGCTATTTCCCCTCCACTTGATTTCTTACTGCACATCATCAATAATTTTTATTGACCATAAATATAAAATAAGATGATCAAAGATATGAAAAAAAGGAAAAAAAATACTTTATCAATAGTACTGTAGATAATCAGAGTCTAAATATTACGTTTTTCTGTTATATATGTGACACAAACGTCGACTTTACTCCTCTAACTATATACCTAGTTACAATAATTCTGGTCTAGAAGAAAATAAATAATTTATTATAAATCATATTTTTACTAGTGTTATTATTCTTATTTAGCACAAAATATTGATCTATCAATGAGCTCATGAGTATGAGCAATTGAAGTCCCCTCCATATGTTTGCAAATTTAAAACTAGTATGTATGAGTGTGCAATTAAATAAAATACTTTAAAATAATTTTTATTTTTAAAATTATAAATTTAAATAAAAAAATTGAAATACTAAAATTTAAAAAAAAATAAGAATGTTATAAGAAGTTAAAATTAGTGATAATTGAGAAGAGTCGTCAACTTGGCGATTAAAAAACACGGGAGAAACTTTTAAAAAAATTATTCCAACAATGCAAAAAATAAAACAGATAAAAATATGAGAACCCAAAAGGTGTTCCCCGTAATAATAAAGTATAAATTTCGCTATACTTTCATCCGTTCAAAAAAAAAAAAGTAAATAAATAATTGACTAAAATTAACAAAATAAATTAATAATATGCAGGAATTACCAATTATTGCAAATTAATTATTTTAAGGTTATCATCTTAATTAATTAATACATAGTATGGTTATGCATAAAAATTGCAAGTTGTCAAATTTGGACGGTGCCATTTTCTTAAAAATAATTGTACACGCAAGCCAGAAACTATATATATTAAAGGCATCAAAACCGCCCAAAGTAGCAAACTCGTTTAAAAAGAGGAGCACATCAAAGTATGGAAGGTTTCTTAATGCGTCATAGATGTTGATGGGCTTCAATTGATTTTTCCACTCCAAATTATTGAAAATTCTAGTTTGAATCCGACTCAATTAAATTTAAATCAGTTTATATGGTAAGTATAATATATTTGTCGTGTGATTGGTGTACAAATTAGGAAAAGTTGCGATTGGTTTGGTTCAACCAAACCTAGTTCGAGCAAGAATTTTCTCCAAATCAAACTGTATCGTTTATTTTTATTTAATTTAAGAAAGAGTTTTATAGACACAGTATACACATATATTCGGACGTATTATACTGACGCCCTCCGATATTAGATTAAACTACACGAACACCACCTGTATTTTACAAAATTATTGCTATACCCCCTGAGGGGTGCTAGTGTAATATTCTTTAGGCGGTGTTTCTATAAGTTTTATATTTGAATAAGGGGTACAGTTGTAATTACAATTATAATTTCAGGCGGTGTAGCTGTAATTCTACAGAAAAAATAGGAAATATTTGTGTATTTTAACATAATTTCAAAAGATATCAATATAATTTATCTGATATATTAATAAAAATAAAAATAATAATAATAATAAAATTTGGAATAGAAAATGAAGGGAAGTGATGGGGTTTGGAACTGCACATGACTTAACTTACATAACATGTCATATTGTGGTCACTACTTAAAAGTGAAAGAAAGAAAAGGGGGTTTCCGAAATGGGGTAGACATGGAAACTAGACAACAACATTACACAACCGATCTCCATCCCAGAAAACTCACTTCTTGTCTGAGTTTAGTGCATGTGTGATGTGCCTATGTTTCCAACTAACTCAACAAGAGTTTCTTTAAACTCAACAAGAGTTAGAACCTAAGAGGAAAATGGTTGAGTGGGGAGGTCATCAGTTTGTTACTTGTGAGCATGAAAGTGTTAAGTATTATCGATATCTATACTGTATAAAAAAAAAATTTATTTTTATTCACACATAACGATTACTTACATTGTGATATCGATTCGTTAAATTATTAAAAATATTTTTATGTATTTTTGACCACTCCTACTCAACTTTTAATTTATATATTTATACTGATATGAAAATTTCACTCACAAATATCAGTTTGTAAAACAGCGATAGTGAATTTTGTTGGGGTCGATAATATCGCTAAATTAGTTTATTTTTAGTTATTTATTTATTTTATTTTGTTAATATATTTAAAATGTAAACAGTTACTTATTATATGCACACATGTGCGATATGCCATAACAACTAATATATGTATATAAAGGGTTAATTAGAGAATTTCTTTTACGTATTTAATTTTGTATTTCCTAAATTATGCAGCAATCAAATAACAAATATATTATACTTATTATATTATTGGTTCAATTTAAAAGAATCGAACTGGAACTAGAATTTGGCCTGCATTACTTAAAAATTTCACAAATGTCGTTGAATTCATTCATATTTCAATAAAAGTTACCTGGCTGAAGGAGTCGGGCAGAAAATGACGACGTAGTCCGCGGACTCGCAGGTAAACGTGCTGGTGCCGTCATCGTAAGCATAGCTGTAAGCGCGCGGGCACGCGGTCTTAAAGAACTCTGAGTATGCGCTCGGCCTGCAAATATCGGGGGTTGCGTATTCGCCGCTGCAACAATACTTGGGATCCCCGAACGCCTCGCAGGCGCTCTTGCAGGCCACGCATGGTCCTCCTCCTCCACCGCCCCCGCCACTAGTGCTCACGGAGTTCAGCACCTTCCGACGGACCGGACATGAGGCGTTGAGGTCGACGACGCAGCCGGTGTTCGAACAATTTCCGCCTGTCCCGCCCTGTGGGACTACCAGCATGGGGAGATTATAGCCGTCCACGAGACTGACGTCGTAGAAGTCGAGCCCATCCGCACCGTTCAGCGTGAACTCAGCCAAAGTGGCAGGGGGGGGCGGCCCACCCC
>NC_026157.1:1136155-1146643 GCF_000512975.1 Sesamum indicum
ACTCAGCCAAAGTGGCAGGGGGGGCCGCCCCACCGCCGCCGCACTCGAGGGCCCCGGAGGCGCAATCTCCGGTTACACAGGTGAATTTCCCTGTGATGGAGTCTTGGGAACAGAGGGTCCGCTCCCACATGCGGCCAGACCAGGAGGTGGGGACAGAAATCGGAAACGAATCGCCGGGATTGAGGGCAAACCCCGTGGTGGAAAGTTGCGGGGTGCCGGCGTTTGACAATATCCCTGGCCACACAGTGTAACTGCACCTGTTTACCAATGTAAATGTTGCTGAGAACACACTGCCTGCTGCATTGCGAACAAGAAGAGTTTACGACCGGGACAAAAGATCAAAAGCGGAACAAAAATCACTATTAAGGGACAGAATACAACTGAAGTACCTGAGAGTGATAGAACGAGGGACGAAAAGAAAAGAGAAAGAGAGAGAGAATGTTCTCCGGCCATTTTGATTGAAGAAAAGATGACGAAATGCGCAGTAATATTGGAAGTGTGTGATGTGTGTGTTCAGATATATAGGTTGGGAAATGAAGACTAAATGAGAGAACAGTTGGGATTGGGAGAGCTAATTTAGTTGTTGATCAAAGATGGCGAAGAGGCAGATGGAGTTGAATTTATACAGGCAATTTAGAGAGAGAAAGTGGGACCTACGGGGAAATGGGAGGGAGGATGGATGTCGGGAAGGAAGAAGGCAGGCCAGACTAGGCCTGCTTCTTTTGTGTAAAATTCTTGTCTCCAATCAAATTAATTATAAAATTTTTTTACTCTAAATCAAATCAATCACAAAATAAATTTAATTTATTTATTATATAATTAATTATTTTTTAATTGTATAAGAATTAAATGATAAGTGTTTTGTATTTATAATCAAATAAGTTGTTATTTCTTAACATATTTTATTTTAAATATTTTTAAAATACTTTTATAAATAATACACATTAGTTTAATTTTAAATAAAAATATAACAGATAATCATTTTATAAAAAGAAAAAATAATGAATTACTAACTAAACTTTTGAATAAAAATAATATACATGTACGTTAATACTAGTCGAATATTAATATAGATATATAATTAATTTTTTTTTGTTAATACAATGACTATTCTTAGACATATAATTTATAATGTCTTGAATTATATTTTTTAATAAATATAATATCAATACTAATTTAATTTTTATTTAACTATATTAGTTTATTATTAAATAATAAAATATATTTTTTAATGTTAGCAAAATTAAATAGCAAAAAGAAATTTTAATTCTTAGTATATGTGTGCGTATGAGAGAGAAAGAGAGAGAGAGAGAGGAGAGTATATGCATGTGTGTGTGAGAGCCAGAGAGTGAGGAGAGTTTGAGGGGGTTTGTGGGTGTGTGTTAGAGAGTGTGAGGTAAGTATAGCTAATTGGATCCATATATATGGATATCATATATTTGTTGTTTATATATTTGATTATAAATATTGACTATTTGTTTGGATTACCTTGAAATCTGTGAAGTTATTATTATGTGCTTATCTATGCTTGTGTTGTATGGAAGTCAGATGAATGATTATCTGATCGTATAATTAATTGTCGAAATAAAATCAAATGAGAAAGTTATTGACAAGAAATAATTATTAAATAAATTTATTAAAAACTTAATGATGTTTATGTTTTGAATTGAAATAAAATGATGGCTTACCTAATGGGGGAGCATACTGCTATGGCTTATGGTGATATGATTTATGATGAGCTGTGTGCTGTCATTGATCAATGAAGATGATGTAACATATCATACGAGCTATGTGCTGTGTGATATGATTGATGATGGGATGTCATACAAGTTGCGTGTTATGTGGTATCATTGATGATAGTATATCATACGAGCTATGTGTTGTGTGATATTAGAAAAAAAAGGAGATGAGATATTGTGATTGAGATAATGATGGTAGCCTGTGAGGCCATTGAGTGATACACTTAAACTTGGTTAAGCAGAGCCTTTTAAGAAAATAAACTATAACGTCAGAAATTATATTGTGGTTGATATATGATTATGGGCATGTATTCTTTCTTAAGTCTGTTGATGAAGAATATTGATTGTTTGGTTTAATTGCATTATATTTGACTTGTTGCATATGTGTAAATATATATATCAACCGGTTAGCTATACTTATTGAGTAGACAGTTCATTCATTGTCACATACTCTTTCATAAGATAGGTCACACTGACTAGCCACATTGGACTTGAAGTCGTGTCATACTCTTATTACATGGGTTAGCCGTGATATTTGAAACTAGACTTTTAGCTCTTTCATAAAGTGAACTTCGTTCTTTTTTCGAGCGGGGATTTCCCATAAGATGAGAATAGATCTCGGTCAGGACAAGAGCAGTAGCTCATGCGAATCTGATAGCAGATACATGACTTTGACCTTCCTTTTGACCCTTCAAGGTGTCGAAGTCCTCTTAGGAGACAGTCCGGGGGCAGGAAAACGCTAGGGGCCAATGAAGCAAAGCCGGACGGAATTGTATAAGAGCAGGCTGTGATGTGAGGACTCTCAGGAACCTACTTAAGTCTGCGATCACTCTAAAGGCGGATAGGACCAAACCTTTTATTACCCCAGCAGCGCTTATTCCAATAAGACCAGCAAGAGCGGATACTCACCTAAGAGTAGAGATGCCGACATCTTTCCACGTTCAAGCAGCTAATCAGTAAACCACTTCTCCGTCTACTGAAAAATCTTCGACGGTTCGAGTAATTGAAGCGCACAATTGGGTTCACCCTGACATCCGTAGATGCCAACCGGAGTGAACCTGCAGAGAATGGCCCAGTAATCTTCTCCATCAGGGTAACCGCAGTGAGATAGAGTGGTGAAGCTAGGTTCCGAATGAAAACAGAGCGAGTAGTGGATGCAAAAGGTATGACATTGGAAGCTGCTTCATTGCCAATTGCTTCAATCTAGAATAAGGTGAAGAAGAGGCTAAAAGAATTCTAAATTGCATAGACACTTGCATAGACAACCACTTTAATATTCACAGGATTTTCATAATTGAGCAGATCGACTGCACTATGCCTTCTCCCCGAACCATTAAAAGTAGATCAACCAATCTTAGTGCCTACCAAACTAAACCCGTTATAAAGATCAACACCAGCCTCCAACAAACCATCCTTAACTGATGATTGCCAGTTCCTAAGCTCCGGCCTAAAGACAACTGGCTTCTCAACCCACTCGTATGACTTGTGCACAACTATCAGATCCCAATTGACACCCAATTCTGATAGAATTCCTGGTCTGCTCTGCTGTAAAAATCAGTATTTATGGTACTGTTGTCCCCAATCCTCTGGCCTTGGGAAGGTCACCTCCTACAATAGGTCATTGAAGGCAAAAATCCGACGGATGTGATTATTAAATATACTAATCTTTTATTAGATTTGCATTTAAAATTTTGTATAGCTGGATATTTCACTATTCTCTTTCAAGCTGTGTATGTTAGGACATTTATGGAGAGTAGAAATAAACTTTTGATGATGCATATTACCTCGTATGATATTTATATATTAGGAAAAAATATTTTTTTAGTCCGTTAAGTATGTCCAATTTTAATTTTAATCCTATAAGTATGTCCATTCTTTATTAACTCCGATAACTTGCAAAATTAATTAGATTTAGTCTGTTTGAGGGTTTTCTACTTTTTTTTCGGGCCAAAATTTTAAATTTACCTGGAACTTGCCAATGTGTAAATCAGTTGGTCCAATTTTCGGCCAATTAACCACATGTCGTGCCACATGGGAGGGTACGTGGCTTGTATGCTGACTTAACAGACCCTTCTCTCTACAAAACTAAATTTATTTAAAAAATCCAAAAAAAACTATAAAGAATTTGATTAGGGAAAAAATTGAGCTTATTACCTTGTAATCTTGATAGGAATGGAACCTCCTTCCTGAATTTTGATTAGTCCAAGAAGTCCGAACCATTGCTTCCTTTCAGCAATAACAAAAAAGTGGTCCTTCAATGGAACACGACATTGGAGCCGAGAGATAAGGAAAATAAATGGGTTTGTGCAAGGTTGGAGAGAAAAAAATATATTTTGTTGGTTAGGAAAAGTATTTTGGAGGGAAAAGTCACCTTTCTTCCCTCCAAAAGATGGCAAACTTGTCTTTCACCTCATGATTTTAGCCACATAGGATTATAAATCAACAAAAACGCATTTAAGTGTCCAGCCATGTCACTTTTTCGGCGCAAATTATAAATCCAATCTATTGAAGGACTAAATATAATCAATTTTGCAAGTTACTGGAGTTAATAAAAAATAGGCATACTTATAAAACTAAAACTAAAATTAGGCATACTTAACGGATTAAAAAAATATTTTTTTCTATATATTATATTGATAAAAATAGAATTTATTTTATTAGTTTAATGAAAATATTTTATAAAATTAGTTGAAATTATGGAAAAGGTATGATAATTAGTGGTAAATAAGTGTAGTGCTGTAGGGGGTGCAATACTAGGTGGCCGTCTAGCAACGGTCCACGACACTAGGAACTAGGTGAATATCGGCGTGAACATTTAAGCTCTCAAGTTCCATATGGGTATAATCATCTACCATCTTCTGACCTTAGTCTAAAGTATGGAATTGGTGTCGGTTCTTATCATGGACTATGCATCTACTTAGTACTCGAGACTGTGTTGTTTCATTGCTTGATATAGGAAATTGTTTCATATTCGATCAATCACTGTGGCCATAAATTTTAAGAGCATGAACACGTCTCCCATTGTATAGGAGATATACTATTACATACTAACAGGGGATATATCCTCTTCTTGGAACCCATGGTCCTCACTACACATTCTGATTTCACTGGACAAGACTTGTAACGATCATGTTCGTACATGGTCACCTCTCGTCATATCTAAGATATACCCACTGTGTGTATGTGATTACCATGGTTTCTCAAGTATGAGAGAACTATTCTCGTACTAACGGAGCTGAAAATTTCAGTCATCCCAACGAAACCTCCGAGGCCTCCATATGATGATCCTCACGAGTCAGCTCAATCAGTTGATCCCTTGTCAACTAACCCACTAAAATTTGCACAAACATTTAATGTTCGCCGATAAAACACAACACTCATCCAATGAATGCATTATTCAGTGCAAGTTTCTATAGGACTATTGATACCTAGTCTCGAGGTTTTTAACTTGGTATATTTCAGATCAACCCTAAAAAATTGATTTTAGAGCCTTCATCCAATGTGCAGCCCAACTACATAGATTATCTAATTGGTCTATAGGCATATGTTGTGATGTTGAAATGCCATTAACGTAATCAGTAAGCATAGTGATTCATATGGTAAGATGAATATTCATCATGTTTATCAAGACAATTTTATTTTATATAAAAATTGTTGATTGTTTCCCAAAACCGCCAATTGAATTGTCTTTCAAGTTACATATTCCAACAATCTCCCACGTGACCTAAAGTCAATCATCCATGTTTCTCAGATTGATCTGATCATAAGCAATTTGCGATACCGACTTGGTCTCATAGGTCTAACATACTTTCTACAGATATGATGTGATCCAACCGCCCGTCACATCTTCCTACCATTTTTCAAAGTAGATGGTAGTTTTCAAGAATTTTATTGGATTTTGTGATCACATCCTAGGCCCTTTTAGCTTATGCTATAGCCTAGTTGTCATCATCCAAGGTGAACATTGGACTAACTATGCTAGGTACGACACTCAACCATTAGGAATAGTTTTTCTATTTAAACCACTTTCCGAAGCAACTTCTAAAGTTGTCATACATTCAACTTTTATGATGAAATATGTTGCAGTATTCAACTCGGAACCTTTCCAAGTCACCACATCATCATAAGTCTGAATGTACATTCATTTTGAAACTAGTAATTATTCATATGATACTGGAAGCTACTATCACTATAACCTTCCATATTCAACTCTCCATTAACGTGTATCAAGAACACTTCTTTAATCTTTATTTAGATATAAAAGATAGCTCTTTAACAACTGTCTACAACCCCTTTGATACACGCTCGATATCCATTGTTATGCTTAAAGCCCGCACAACATCAAACCTGGTGCACTGTAAAGCCTTCCCGTGCTGTCTACGGTAAAGACGTAAGGAATATCACACATCTAAGTTTCTCATCAATCTACATGAACATGCATTTGGAGTACTATAAACTCTATTTCAAATAGGTCTATTCCACAAAAATTTTTATCCCAATATGCATTTAGGAGACTACAAACTCTATAGAATTTATTTCATGTGAGTCCTTATCCCAATATAAAATTGGACAACTTCAAATTCTATAACAAATATGGATTCAAATTGGGTCATCAGTCCATATACCTGACCCAATATCAAACATAACGTTAATTAGCTAGAAAGTTGTCATATTCTAAATATTATAACACTTTTACAAACAAATGTGCACCTCTCCCGTCACTAGAAGAAAATTTACTATTACCTATAATTTTATCAGCTATAGACTAAAATCGTTGTAAATAATCATTATTAATTATGACTAAATAAAAATCGATACAAAAACTTAACTCATCCATCATTAAAATTAAACTACTTTTGCTATGAATATGAGCCATGAAAAAATATTTTTACTGTGGCTATTAACCATGACAAATTTATTAACCACACTAGCAAAAATTACAGTCAATAACTATTGTGTGTCGCGATTAATGATTATTTACTACGATTATTTATTTTCAATCATCATAACTAGCCATAATTAAATCTTATATTTCTTCTAGTGCGTAATACGTACCAAGGATGATATCATAACAATTTATTAACATTCAAACATGCATGCTTGAAATCCAAACTTTACTGTCAACCAAAATTCTGAAATATGCTGTGTGACACAAGATTTACATATATTAGTCCCGTGACATGAAATCTAAACTTCATCATACAATATACTTGTAATTAAACTATATCATGTGAGCTATATGTTCTGGTATCCCAAATCTTAAGCAAACATGCCTATAAGTTGAATAAGTGTTACTATCTTGCTTGTGACAATTGTATAGCTTCTTGGTCATGAGTAGAATCTTCAGCCCAGATGAACTTGTGGGACATTAAGGAAAACTCCTGCATGCTTGCTTCTTCAAGTTGTTCCCACTCCGCCCACCTCTCAGCCAAACCCACTCCTTGCAGCATGCTCACGACTTCTGCCATTCTCGGCCGATCTTCTGGTGAACTTTGCGTGCAAAGCATTGCTACTTGGAGAATCGTCTCGACTTCTTTGCAGTTGTAACTTTTCAAGTTTCTGTCCACAATGTCCTCCAGACGTTTTTCTCTCAGTAGCTTTTTGATCTAGAGTTACATCACAACAGAAAATTATTGAAATATACTTCACAATGAAGGACTAATAGGATGTAATCATTAATGAATAAATATCACTGGACCGGGTTAAATGTAATTTCCCCCATGTGATATGTGAAATGAGCATAAAAAATCCTGTGAAAAACAAATTAGCAAATTACACCGTTGCTATGATTTTTTATCACAGGATTTTTTTTTTTCACATTTCATGGGGGGATAAATTGCATTTTGTCCTATTTGGACCGTACCCTGAATAAACAAGAATTGAAGAGCGCTTGGATGAGCTTATAAACGTTTTCAAACATCTCATAAGATAATTGAGAACCCTGTAAGATGAGCTTATAAACAATTTCAAACATCTCATAAACTTTTTCAAACATTTTAGAACTGTTTTAAAAACTAATATTATAACCTAAAAGAAATAAGAAATAAAAGAAATTCCTAACTTATTTAAATATGTTAACAAACTCATTCAATTTTGACCATATTAATGAACGAAAAATTCCTCTATATTTGTATTAAAAGGAAAAAATACAATTTATCCCATGTGATATAAGAAATGAACACAAAAATTATTGTAATAAAATAGCAAATTATCTCCCGTATATGGTGGTTTAGCCAGAAATGTGAGATCTTTATGCCATCTTGTATTTGTGATGTTTTACAGATTGAAAGTCTTTATTTCTTGAATGAAATGTTTATTTGCTTCATAATAAGAAAAAGAAAAAAAATACTAAACGAAAAGTTCCCTTATATCTGTATTAAATATAAAAAATGTGAATTCTATTTTATTGTGAAAAATATTTGTATACTTAACCAACGATACAAATGTGCAAAATCAAAAACCCCAATCTAATAAGAAAAATGAAATTTTATATGTAAAATATGCTGAAAGAGGATGAAGACCAGCATACATAGTATTACAACAAATAATCAATTTTTGGATTTATATGAAGTAGTTAGTATGGTATATAACTAAAAATAATTATGGGATCTCCTGATACTAATCATTCTGATATAAGGAATTATGCAAGTATGATTCATTTTTATGTAAAAATAACTAACAAATTATAGTATAATATCTATTATTTGAAAAAAAATGCAAACAACCCCTTTTGATATTGCAAATGAGCAAATTATCCTATATAAAAAACAAATAGCGATTTATCTTCATGTGTTTTTTAAAAATACAGCAATTTACCTCCTGTTCAAGGTGCACATGGGTCGGGTCGGGTCGGTCCATAAGCTGCACGAACCAACCTGAAAAAGTCAGGCCTAGAACAGGCCCACTATTGTTCATGGCGGATCTTGGGACAACTCTAGGCCTTTGAGTGGCCCCAATTGGGTCCATTTCAAATTTAGGTCCAACCCATGGACTAGTCAAGTTGACGCTTGGACCAAACTTGGACCAAGCCCGCATTAGGTTTGAATGTGCTTGTTTAATTTTTTTTTTTAAATATTGAAATTACTTAAATTTTTTTAAAATAAATAAATAATAAATTAAATTACACGAAAAATTATATATAGACAAATAATAATTAAAAATATATAATAAACTTTGAAGAAAAGCCCAATAGGATCGGTCCAGGACCAAGTGATCTGGGGATACTGAGTTGGGCTAGTCCCAAGTATTGATTCTTGGGATCGGCCCGCTTGAGCCGAACCATCCCATTAAAAACTACAAGGGTAAATTGCAATTATTTTTTAACAGGGAGGTAATTTGCTTATTTGTATTATCACAGGAAAGTAATTGCATTATATCCTTAATTATTTTAAGAGAAATTAAAAATAAATAGATATTTATGAAAAAAAAATAGAATGTAATATTATATATAATTAGTGCTTTAAATACAGGCATAGACTTAGGAAAAGTATTAAAGAAATATTAAATTATAATACTTATAAAGTATGATCTTAAAATTATTACATACTAACCATTTTTATAATAATTATACATAGAACATGAGTAAACTCTATTTAAAAATTCGGAAATAAAAAAGTTAACCAATGAATATTAGAAAAAAAAAGATATCTACAAATAGGAACACCAATTTTATGCAATTGAAATTTTTGAAATTAAAAAATGATTTGAGATCTCTTACTAATAAACTTTTAAATATATATATAAAATCATTTATGCACATTGTTACTTTTAATATTACATAATTGACTTTAAAAGATTACATAATATTTTTAAATACAAATGGAAAAGATGAAATCTACATGCTACAATATTTCAAAGTGAGAAATTGAAAAAGAATGTGAACAATCTATTTAAAATTTGTAGTAGAAATACGACTAGCATAATTATATAGAACATCACCAATATAAGCACTAAGACGCTCATATGTTCAATTATTTCATTTTTTTTATTAATAATAGATTATAAATAATAGTGTAATATCAGTCAACATCAATAGATTGAAATATAATAGTAAAAGAAATACATAGTGGAAAAACATAACAAAAATAAAATAGTAATTAAAAGAAAAATAGCACATATATAAATTGGAGAAATTACAATGAGCTTTCCTGAAATTTGGTATAATTATAAATATATCACTGTTGTTTCGAGAATTATCAATACCTCCTGATTTTAATGATAATCGCTAGTCTAATCCGTTAGTTTCTGTTAGACTTTCATCTATTTTTTGTAGTGAACTGATCGAAACACCCTTGTGGATTATGAATTATAATTTTCTTATTTTTAAAAACTTTAGAGACTAACTAGACAATTTTTTTTTTATAATTTTTCATCTACCTCATTCATTTTTTTTTTAATTTTTAATTTTTTGTAGAAAAGAAACAAATGCAGCAAGAGCGAATTTGTCAATTTAAAGCTTCCATCCAAAAATTATATAATTTCATCTAATATTAATTCATAATTATGCCAAATTTTAAAGGAGCTGATTTTAGAAAATATAGAGAGTAAATTGCTGTATTTTAAAAAATACAGAGAGATAAATTGCTACTTTTTTTGCTTATATAAGGTAATTTGCTCATTTGCGTTATTACAACTTGTTCAATTGCATTTTTTCCCGAGAAAAAACAGCAAGAACTAACTGTCTAGGTAAAATGATCTACTAAGTTCATAGTTCAAATCAAATGCTCCAAAGTTGCAAAGTCCAGGGAAA